>NW_024386960.1:0-133164 GCF_900408965.1 Simochromis diagramma
AGGTGGTTCAGGCAATCCCTCCCTCCCACCCCCCCCCCCCCCCCGACAAGGAGCCTTCCTGTGAGTGTTCCAGGCCAGTCCCACAGGAGGAGGCCCCGGGCCAGACCCAGGACACGCTTGAGAGATTATATCTCCACCCGGCGACCCGGCCCCAGGTAAGCGGAAGAAAATGGATTGATGGATGTTTATATTAGAAGTATTACAGCCTAATCTAGAAGCTTCTGAAACTCAAGATTTTCACAGACTGTTTCAACAACATCCTGGCAAAATCTTTTCATTAAGTCAATCTTTATGTACAGTTAAACATAAAATTGTCAATACACATGTATAAACATCTCCCTCTAGTGGCCAAATATAAACCATGTGTGAGGATGGTCTTAATGTAAAATGTCAATCATAGTGTTCCAGTCAGTCATCAGTGTGTCTCTGCACAGCTGTAATTAAAATGTGTTCAGAGGGCCTCAGTGTCTGAATGGTTCCAATTCAGCTCCATAACAGCAGCATCCCTGGTTTGATTCCTGTGTTTCCTGTGCTTCCAACCAGCTCATGTCTGCCTCTTGGCAGACATGAGCTGGTTATGGTTATGAGCTGGTTTTAAACTAAAGTCTAAAATACTTAGTTAAATTTAACATTATATAATTCACATGTAAAACTATGAATTGTAATTTTAAATGGTTTAAAAGCATGTAGAATAGCATATGTAGGCAAGTATATTTCTCCTTTTTTAAGCAAAGACAAAAAGGGGAAAAAAAGAAACAGGGCAGGGTTTGTTGGTTGAATCATCCATCCCTACCAATGCCAAAACCAAATCTACGCCCTTGGTTATAATGCTTCTATATACTGAAAAAGTCTTTCTGCATGGTGGGCTAACTCCCCCTGTTGCTGGTATTTTGCCAAAAAGAGACTTGAACGAATTCCGACTGTTGATAAAGAGAGGACATTCTTGACGACAGACCTGGTTTTCAGTATGTTTATTTCAGTCTGTGTTAGGGTTGGGCAATATGTAAAAATTTTCCAACCAACAATCTTCAGTCCAATAATCGACGATGGGCAACATATTCATGCATGCGCAGACTGATTTATGCATTTACAACACAGAAATCCAAACATGGACGAACTATTCCCCCCCTAAAAAAAAATAGGGCAGTGCTAATCACTTTAATACGGAGTTAACGCGGGCATCATGATTAACGTTGTCATTCGCACAAACTCCCTGACTGAGATTTTGACTGTGTCTGCACTCCAGGTGGGTTAATTGTTAATCGTGTTACGGTGTGTTCACACCGAACGCGATAGACGTGAGCGAAAGCGTACCAAACGCCCCTAATTTGATGCATGCACATTCGCACCTCAACGCGTGTCCAAGAAAAATCCATCGCGCCTCAAAATTGCATATTTTGACACGCGTGAACCGGAAATGTGAGAGGAATGTGGGAGGAAGTTGTGCCAGACGGTATCTTTGCAAGATGGCAGCTGTCGAGCTAGCGTTTGAAGAGAGAGTCTCCCTTCTCTATCTACTGTGGAGAGCAGAGCAGCGGCGTAAAGGACGCCCTCACCGTACCTGGGTCCATCAGGTCCTCCAGATGCGTGAGCAGTTTGGTGAGTTTCACCACTTGCTCCAGGAGCTACGCCTGGATGACGGCGATGACAGCGATACCACCGTCTTTCCCTCACCCAGTTTGAGGACCTGCTGTCCCGTCCCAGTCAACACACATATGTGGGGCCCAAATAGGGAGCAGCAGGGCTAATATTTGGGGCCCACTTGGGAAACCCAACTGGGGTCCAGCTAATTTTGTCCTCAGTTTCCATGGTGGCCCCAAATGTGTTTTCCTAGATGGGTTTATGCTGGGTCCCAGATAAGCCCCAAATCAGGCCCAGTCAAAAAAAATATGTGGGGCCCAGATGGGTAGAAGCAGATCTGATATTTGGGGCCCACTTGGGTTACCCACCTAGGACCCAGCTAATTTTGTCCTCAGTTTCCATGGTGGCCCCAAATGTGTTTGCCCAGATGGATTATTGATGGGACCCGGATGGGCCCCAAATCAGGCCCAGCCAACAAATGAGTATGGGGCCCAGATGGGTAGAAGCGGGTCTGATGGTTGGGGCCCACTTGGGTTATCCACCTGGCACCCAGCTACTTTTGTCCTCAGTTTCCATGATGGCCCCAAATGTGTTTTCCCAGATGGGTTAATGATGGGTCCCAAATCAGCCCCAGACAATAAATGAGTATGGGGCCCAGATGGATAGAAGCAGGTCTGATACTTGGGGCCCACTTGGGTTACCAACCTGAGACCCAGCTATTTTTGTCCTCAGTTTCCATGGTGGCCCCAAGTGTGTTTGCCCAGATGGAATCTTGGATAATGTAAGTAAGCTATAATTTAAATCACCTGTACAACAAAGCCAGTTTATCTTTTTTATTAATACTGATTACTATGAAATTTTAAAACAGTATGCTTTTTTATATAATACATTTTTTGTTTGGAGAACATGTTGACAAAAATGTCCACAGTATACACAAAACAATAACAAATAAATGTTATACAGTTTAAAGGAAAAACAAATGCAGCAAACCACAGCTTCTCACTCGTTCACCAATCCATTGGTCCTGAAAGAAATAAAATAAAATAAAAAATTAATGCATTTTCACAAACAAAATCAGATTTGCGATAGTACTGAAGTTGTTTTGGAGGTTGTGCTTTTCAAGTTGTTTGACCTCCTACATTGAACTCTTTGAAGACCATGAGTATTCATGGAAACAGAAAAGCTATTTACAAAATGATTTACCAAGTAGGCACTCAAAAATTTAATTAATGTGAAATATTTTACCTTAAAACATTTAAGACAAATGTTTAAAAGATGTCTACATAGTTACAATGACAACTGGTGTTGTGGGCTGTCTCAGTGATTGGCACAGAGCTTAGAACAGGCAAGTGGTTAACCAGTTTTTTGCATGGTACAGCACCTCATAATGAACACAAAACAAAATAGTAAAATGTAACAAGGGCTACATCTACCAAGGAGAAAACCGATTCCACTTCTTGAGGTGTGTGCCAGGCGGGCGCCAATAATTTTCATGTAAATCAAAAATAGGGCCATCAGATAAATCAGTGTGTTACTAATTACACTGGAAAAAATAGAGGCTGGCTCTGGAGTTCCTGGAGCTTATTCACATTCTGTGAGCAACCAAAAAACTGTTTAGTGAGAGACTTCTTCAAGTATGCTACAAGCCAGAAAGAAACGTGGTCATTCCTGCCAGCAGCCACCAACCTCCAGAACAACATGAGCTGATGGTTTCATCTCCACAATTTGTACAGTCTATCTAAACCACGTGTCAAAGTCAAGGCCTGCGGGCCACATCCGGCCCGGCATACATTTATATCCGGCCCGCAAGATCATTTTATATAGATGTACTATTATTGTTATGCATGGCCCGGCGATATGAGGCGCTAATAATATACAAACTACAGATCCCATAATGCAGCGCTGAAGCCTCCTTGCTGACCGCTAGGCTAACTGGGAACATTCCCGCGTCAATCAAGTCAAACTTCTGTTATTGCGAAGCTAGCCGCTCACAATGGTGGAGAGAAAAGTTGATTCTGAATGACTGCAGCTGTAGTGAGCATCCGTTATTCAAACATCAACAAAATATCTTACCACTAATGAACTTACCATATAACACTTCAAAAACTTTAAGCCCTCGAAATTCCCGCTTTCCATGGCACCCAACGAAGTTATATTGCCTGGAAAGAGCATTGTCCATAATGTAGGCCATCATTCTTCTTGTGGCTTCATCAACAGTGCTCCCTCTGATCTCTGCCACAACAGCAACCTTAGGACACGCAAGGACAATAATTTTACTGACAGTAGTACCATCAGTCACACCTAAAAGAAAGCAACACAGTAATTAGGCTCTATAATATTGATGCTAATTGACTGAGAAAGAGTTAGGTGTCAAAGTCAAACACTGTCTGATGTGAATGCAAAGAGCTAAATGATTCACCAAAAGTAATTTCTTAAGTTTTGGGTTTGGGTTTGGCATGGCACAACTTATAACTAGGTAATGTTTGGAGAAGTTATTTTATTAACAAAGATAGCAACTTTTGTTCAGCTCTCCTCCCACTCCTTCATTGCACTGACCATGTTCGAACAAACAGCAACTTTCCTTGATCATAACTGCTAGCATGAAACACAGACTGATTGAGGCATTAATCATTGAATATTGTTATTACATCATTATTATTTACCACTTCTTTTAGGAAGACAGGGTCTGCCAGTTTTTGCTCCAGTGCTGCCACATCTGCTACTGTCCGGATGGGAAATACAACACCCTCGGGTAATACTGCAGCAACTGGTCCATCACGTTGTGTAAGGAGAGACTGTAGCATTCGACTGTGGACCCTCTGAGTGTCCTTAATGTCTTCCAGGAGGGTTAGAACACGTACAAACATGCTCGTATTGGTGGCTTGTAGAAGTTGTCTTGGAACTGGTTGTGAAACCACAGGTGAAGGAGTTGAGGGTTGTAGCGGCTGAACAAATGGATGAGTGATGTTCAGGAAGTGAGTTTCACTTGAATGTCTATTCTCCATTGCTGATGGTGGTGAGGTCTCTGGCTGTTCCGCAGTGTTGTCCCAATCCTCATCAGAGCTCGACGGGAGAACTGGCCTTAAAACAAACAAACAAAATACAACAAACATACACACACAAATAAATAATAATCCAAACACATAATTTAGGGTACTGGTTAGTCCTACAAACTAAAAACATTAATGTATATAATGGCATCAAAAAAAAGTCTAAAACAGATTTTTAAAAGTCAACAAGTTATAAAGCGCTATTTTGAAATCATATCTGAACCTGATGAGCAGCAAGGGTCTGCTAAAGAAACTGTCAGGTTTTTTTTTTCTTATAATCTCAATAATAAATTTTTGCTTTTAAGGTGTTTTCAACATAATTACCTCCTTTTCCGCTTCCCTTTCCCAATCTGCTTCCAGAATCCAAATAAATTCCACCAAGGAAGGTTTCTAATGGGAAGCAGGAAATGCTGTCTAAAGGGCCAAACTTCCGTACATCTTGAGCTAGGTGTATTAAAGAATGTATATTATAACCAACAAAGTCAAGACCATAAATCAAAGCAAAATCTTTCACAAACTGCTTCAAAACATCCTCTGCATAATCACAGTCAGTTATCAATATACAAATCAGGACTTAGAAGAATTCTTGTAGATACAGATAACAGTATAAAGTATCTATACATTTGGCTTGGTATATTATTCAGTAGAACTGGGCTTGTGTAAAGCAAAACTTGTCTCAATTCAGTTGCTTTCTACGTGCTAATTTCAATGAGAGACCTTGGTTTCCTTGCAAAACTTTAAGGAAGATATTGCCTGACAGAAACCATGAATGCTGAAATCAGTTAGAATTTGCATAGACTGTCTGCATTTTCGGGGACTTTTTAACCAAAGATAAATAAGCTTGCGCATTACCCCCATATCCCACACCCAGCTAGTTCAAAGTGACACCCCAACCTGGTGCTCTTTGTTGGCCATAGCACAAAGTTTCATCAGTCCTTTAGTCAACAGAAATTTCATGATAACATAATCTTTAGCATGTTCATCGCAATCGTAGTGCTCTTCCTCAAGTGTTTTATTCTCAAAAGAATCAGAGTACAATATTAAGTCCTGATGATGCTCTGACTCATTTTACTGTGAAACGAAACTAAAATGTTCAACAACTTTCTGAGCTCTTTGTCCTCTGAGATTGCTCCATTGCTTTCTGAAAGACAGCTCACAGATTCTGAAGCTCCAGGTTTCATCACTCTCCAATCAAAATTCAAAATTAACTGAACCAGCAGCAAAAGAAGATCCAAACTACGCTTCACATTTGATAAATACTGTCATTAATTCCCTCTTCCTGTCTTGTTTCCACCACGATTGAAAAAAAACAAAAAAACAAAACATCATACTTCTTGCACAGCTCTCTCGTAGTATACTTCAAGAAAAGTTTCCCCATCTGAAATATGTTTTCCACATTATTCCCTTGCTTATTATACATCAGTGTACAGTTGTGCTTAGCGCTGTTGTCAGTTGTTTTTTGTGCCAAATTATGCCAAATTGCAAAAAACTCACCTTGTTCACTAATAAAACCTCTAAAAAAATTTCTGTAACTTTGCTCTGCTTTACTTCAGCAGCATCAGGTAATGTTCATATATTGATTCGTGGTTTTCTTCAGTTTTTGTTCAACTGCAGAATATTTCTAAGGCTATCTGATTTAAAAAGGCCACTCCAGGAAAATCTCCTTTTTTCTGTGTTTTATCCTCAGTTACTTTGGCATAAAGACATCTCCTGTGATGCTTACACCAGCCTTAAAAGCTGTTGTATTACAATAAAAGACCCTGACATCACTTTATAAAGTAACAATTCTAATTGTTACAAACTCAAAAAAAGATTCCTACTAGTATATTTCTGGCATGCATCAAATTTTAAATAGAAATGAATTTTGAAATATACACTGATTCTTATGTCAAAGTCTATAAAAATAAAGAAAGAAAGAAATCACACATAACCCTTGCTACTATTCACTCCACTGTCCAACAGCAAAATCAAACCAATATACAGATATTAATAACATATTATTGTAATAGTGTGACTATGCAATTTATAAGTAGCCATAGTCATAATCAAAACAACAAACATCTCAAGTTTTGAGATAATTGCAAACCCTCCTGGCCAATAACCACACAAGCTGTCCATGCAGGAAGGCTGATAAAGGAGCATGCACAAAATTCAAACAAATTTAAGCCATAATGAAACAAATTAAAATAACAGTGCACATGCACAAATAAGGCATCAGACAAACACTTAAAGATCACATATCTTTAGGACCACATCCAAAGAGCAATTGCTTTTCTTTTTTATAAATAAATAAATGTGTAGATTCTAGCCAAATATACATTACAAAAAGGAAAAAAGGAGGGCCACAGCAATCATAGTAAAAGGAGTTGGCACTGTGGCCCTAACAAGACCGACCAGTTCTGCTTAAATAATCAGTTTCCCTCATGTACAGAGCTTGCACAACAGTAAGAGGCAGATTCTTGAGTCAGTACAGTATTTCTGATGAAGTTCTCACTAAAACAACTACACATATAAAGTTGCATACTAAAGTGTGTATTAAAAAAAACCCCAAACAAATCAAGAATACCTATATTTTCTTTTTTTGCTTTTTCTGGAAAAATGAGAACAATGGCAAGAAAAATGATGATTATGTCTTCTACAGAAATAGAGTGCTCACTGATCTGCTGTGCATGCTCCTGACACAGGGGCAAAAGCTGGGGACTAGTTGCTCATGGCCATGGCCTACCCTCCTCACTTAGCTGAGAGGAATGAAGATAATAAAGACAACACCAAAGCAATTTTGGTTGCTCTGATAGTGAAAATACCCTCCCATATTCCTCCTAAAAAACTAGAACTTTGTTAAATTGGTCTAATACAGTCCTTTATTAATACTAATCATAGAGGAACACCAAGATAATGTTTAAGTACAACTTGATGTTAAGTACATGCAGTCATTAATTTTGGTGCTAGTTAAGCAGTATACAGGACACCAGACAATGCTTTCAAACTGTGAAAATTGGCTAAATCCAACATTACCTAAAAATTTAAACTAGCTTAGCCTTGCGTGAGTGCTAGGAAAAAGTTCGCCAGCACTTGTGCCATACATTACTTTGCAGCATCATAACTTTGTAAACATTTCATTTATACTTAGGGATTCAAATTAAGTCAAAAAGTTCTTACCGTTAGTGCAGAAAATAAGTCCGTAGCTCAAAGATGAACTTAATCCAAAAATTGCCAGCTTAACTTAACTGTCAGCTTTGTCCAAGGGCGCGAAATGAAGAATGTTCCAGAATGGGGGGACGGGTTTGAGAAAACCTCGTGATATTTCATGAAATAACGCGAGATTTCGAAAAGCACTCCTACATGGAGTGAAATTTTTTTCCCACTCAAATGTAAAACCATTTGTTTTATTTTATTAAGCGTCTTACAATTTTAAGTCACATCTGTTCTTTGTGTTTCACTTATATTAATATATTTTATATGTATATTTTGTTATTAATTAAATATACATATGCTGCCTCTGGCATACTTTATTATCAGTTATTTCATCTTAATTCATGTTTATACTTACACATGACTAATAATTATACTTAACTAAGATCGTTAAACTCAGTTGCCTGTTCATGCAACTTCCCATATGTTACCCATATGGTGCCCATAGAACATAGCCCATCTGGGCTGGCTCAAGTGGGTCCTACTTGGCTAACCCAGGTGGGTCCCAGATTGGATGCCCATTGTAAGCCCATCCCCACTTGGAACCCCCATAGCCCATGTGGGGCCCACATACTGGTGTTTACTGGGGTGTTGGTCCAAGCATCGCCCGCCTAGACACCAACTACAGGCGCTCAATCCCACCTGCAGAGCGCCTGGCCATCTGCCTGAGGTTAGTAAAAGTGTTTAATACGGTAGTCCTTTATTGATACCCGTGCTAATATATGCTAAACTATCCATTTATACACTGCTAACATGGATGTGCTATGCTATCAATGAATGCCGTCGGTGTTTACTGATAGCAAACTGTGGTATGGAGACGGCTGTTTATAATATTTCTAGTGATAATCAAAAGGTCTCATCAAGTCCCGATTTAATTCAATTTATGCTGTTATCAGTGTTTGCAATGATAGCATGGCTGTGGTGTCATATCAGTGTATGCTCTCGGTGTTTGCTGATATCAAACTGGTACGAGGACCACTGTGGGTTAATCTTTGTTGTGATACTCACTCCTTTTTTTTTATTCAGACCTGGTTTAATTCTGGTATAGATGAATATTTGTATATAATCCCTGCAGCTGTCAGACTCTATAGCAGGGGTCACCAGCCTTTCTTAAAACTGAGAGCTAGATAAAACTGAACAGTTTGGTTCATCTTTAGTTATATGGGTCTATCTAGCATATTCTATCTTGATATGCTGTCCTATTACAGGTTAATCTTTCAAAAATATTAACAATGAATTAAGCAAGGAAAGGGCCACATGTCAACATACAACTCTTTATTCCTATTAATCTCTTACTTCATTCCTACCTGATTGACATGTTTAGGAATTATGAGTGATTGGCACACTGTAGTTGTAAAAGTTGTTACCGATCAAATTATATGTTAAAGTTAAAACAAAACACAACTGATTGTTTTATATTATATCTAATATACATTATGTAATTATCCTTATAAAATGTTTTATGTAAGATTTAAGTTTTGTGATTTAAATCTGACATCACAAAAGTGTTTTGGAATTTGAATAATGTATTTTGTAACTGCAGTACACATAATATTAATTTTGAACAATTTTGTCCAGGTTCCTTGTCACCGGGGACTCCTTCAGGACCAAGCGTTCAGTTACAGAGTCGGTGTGTCCACGGTGAGCCAGATCACCCCACAGGTAGCGACGGCCATCTGGGACTGTCTAGTGGATGACTTCATGGCTGTGCCTTCACCTGGAGACTGGCGGTCCATCACAGAGGGATTCCAGGAGCGCTGGAACTTCCCTCTCTGCTGTGGAGCTCCGGATGGGAAGCACGTCCAGACAAAGGCACCCCATATATCATATAGGAGACACACACATTGATATACACTAAATATTTATTTCATTTCTTTTTTTGTGGTGCCCAAATTTATGCACCTGCTTGATTTTGTTTAAATAATTATTGAACACTTTTTGTAAATCCAGTAAACTTCTTTTCACTTCTCAAATATCACTGTGTGTGTCTCCTGTATGATATTTAACTGACATTTTTTATTGTAACAACCAAGGATTTATACAGGAAAATAATGTCTATTAACAAGGTTGCCCAAACTTTTGCATCCCACTGTATTAGTATATTTTGTCATTAGTATAATATGAAATAAATTCTACTGTACATGTGTCAAGTCGTGTGCTAACATTTGCTGTGTAGTAGAACTGAGACATTAGTCATTATAAAAATGTATTTGAAATAATATTAAAATTCTCAGACAGAAAAACATTAAGCATAAATATATAAAATATAAGTATTTACAGAGAGACAGGAATAAAAAGGACCCAGCTGCTCTCCAGAGCAGGAACAAGGCTGAGGAGGAAATGCTCCATTGGAGACTGGTGTGAACTCTTCAGGGACACCAGGATGGCCAGCTCCACCGCCGATGGACCGTCCTGGGACCCGTCCCTCATCTGCCTCGGAGCCGTCCTCCTCTGTGGGCCTGTAAAACAGCACAAAACAAAAAGAAATGAGAAGACTGCTACTAGATTTTAATTTCAACATTGAAAAAACAAACAAACCAAAAACAGGATATAATCAGATTGGTTGTAGATTTTTTAGTCAAGCTGATCACAAGGCAATCCCACCGAGTAAAAAGCTATCAGTGCTTGCTGTACCTGTGGGACTGGGAAGCCAGGAGAAGCAACAGGGGATGCTCTGCTGCAGAATCAGTTGGTTCTATCAAGACAATATTAAATGTTAACAGGTTGAATACAACAATCATAGAGAAAGTATATACAGTGGTCCCTCATTTATTGCAGCAGGGGTTCTCAGAATAACTAGCCCCTCGCCACGCACTTTATACACTTTTTTTTCACACACACATGAACATTAGTCACAGTTCTCACAAGTTGATTCTCAAAGTGCAAACCTTTGTAGATTGCAAAATGTAAAAGTATTATTATGCCGCATTTTGTCTTCATCTGCCTGCCACTTTTGTGCGCCTTTTTCCCTCCCGGTGCAGGTGTCTATTTCCGAATGAAGGTCATAGTTATGGGTGTTTTTGTGCTGTTTTTTTTCTATTGGTCGTGATGGTTATCAAAACCAAACGTGATAAATTTGGCAAACGCAGGAGACACGACACGGAGCAGATTTGTCAATCAGGCTGCAGAATGCAATGCTGTACTGTGCAAAAAAAAAATCAGCGAAAAAGCGAAGCAGTGACGGATGAGTGGGACCACTGTGTGCTGTTTATTAATAAACAAAATATATTCCTATATGACAACATGCATAAAAGCAGAACGGTATTTGTATGTCAGTGGGAAAATAGCGGTGGCTTGCTAGCTTTTGTGCGGCTTCCCCCGGGTCAGCGAAAACTTTCAAAAGAGAAATGAATGAACTTACCAGGTTGCCCGATCTCTTCACATATCATCCTCCAAGCTCGTCCTTTATATTCCTGTCTCGGTACAGAAAGCAGCTCCGGGTTGTTTGCTACAGCGTTGATTAGCCTTCCCTCCATTGAAGTATGAAAGGCTTTGGCTGGATCTGCGCCTTTGACCTAGGTCACAGCCACGTCACCAGGCTCCTGATTGGTTGTTTTTCCAACTCGAGCAGTAGACGCGAAACACACGTATGCACAAAATGCAACACAAAAACTCACGTGCTGGGCTTTTTTTGCAAGTCAAACGCGCCAGAAGCGCTACACTGACGCGCGTTTCATGCGTTTTCGCGACGCAAATCAGCTTCCGAATTTTCGCGGGACCCGCAATCGCGTGTCATCGCGCTTTTGCATTGACTTTACATGTAAACCTGACGCTCTGGCCGCCTCTATCGCTTTCAGTGTGAACACAGTCGTGATGATGGCACGTTAATGCTGACATCACAAAAGAAAAGTTGCCAATATGGGATTTCTTTAGCTTTAAACCAGATGAAAGAAGTAAACCTAACAATGTACCCAAAGCAGTGTTCCACTTCTGAAGATGAACATGTAGGTATCCCCCATCCATCTGAGTATGCTAGGCTTTTACCAGCTCCATAAACAAGCATTTGGGCTTTGAGGAGGTGCATTTGCTCACAGATAAAAGAGGGTGCCTGTAGAGCAGCGTTATTATTATTTTTTCTGTTGACTACTTCTGTGGGGCGATCGTGGCTCAAGAGTTGGCAGCTTGTCGTGTAATCGGAAGGTTGTCAGGTTGTCCTGACTCGGACAATCTCGGTCGTTGTGTCCTTGAGTAAGACACTTCACCTACTGGTATTGGCAAGAGGGGCCGATGGGCACAATATGACAGCCTGGCTTCTGTCAGTCTGCCTCCACCAGTGTGTGAGAATGAATGAATAGTGCGCTTTGAGGGTCTTGAAAATTGCTATATGCAATCCATTATTATTATTATTCTATTGGCCCCATCGTTATTAGCAAACTTACTCATGGGCAAATAAATGAATAAATCGCCCTTGTAAAAACAATCAACGATGGGCTCAGCCTATCATCAAGAGTATATATATTTGTCCAATCTATGAACAACATGTGACGTTTAGTGGTCCTCAACGTCACATGTTGTTCATAGGATTCAAATTGCTTACAACTGATATGGAAAAGCACTTTGTTCCAGGACATATGTTACATTTCACATACAGATGCTTGCCTTTTATCTCTTTGAGAGAAAAAAATATTATCTGTACCTCCACTTAACTTTTTGGTGAAAGAGGTTACAGCAGAGCTACTGCTTTATAACAACAGTTAAATAGTTTAAGATCCACTAGTAAGACCATAAAACCAATGTAACCAATTAACTGTAGGTTTAGGTTACATTTTACCTACATGCTGAAGAAAAAATAAGTGGAATGAATAGGAGGGTATCATGAAATAACAGCAACCTACGTGTTATTTTATCATCGGCAGTGTTAATTTAAGTAAGTTTTTTTTAAGAAAAATAATTCTTCCATTGTTTATATTAGAAGTATGACACCATTTCCACAGTCCGTTTCATTACATCAGGCTTTACCAGGAACTGCACATGTGTGAGGACAGTGTTATTGTAAAATGTGAATCATACTGTTCCAGTCAGTCATCAGCAATTTTCCCTCTAAGCGTGTGTGTGCGTGTGTTACGTCCCCACTTAAAAGTCTAGGTGATGAGGGTGGGGGACAGTAACAGTTAGATCCAGGTGGAATGAAAAGAACGCCAGGCAGAGGTATTTAACATAAAATAGATCTTTATTGTAGGCAAACACCTCAATAATCATATAAATGGCAACAACAAAAGGAGACAGCACCGCTGCTTTAATGAGAAATCAGGGAGGTCAACCCAAAGTGGTAATGACCACTTCAACAAAGAAAGCAACAATAAGGCTTCAACAGAAAGAGACAGCAACGCTGCTAGCAAACAATATCCAGGCAGGCCACACAAACTAATGAAGGCCGCCGTCACTCATGGGCAATCACTGCTCAGTTAAACACTACTCACAAAGAGCCACACACCAGAAGGCTGGTCATACGCAGCAGGCTGTTCCACACCTAAGCCAGTAGCAGACTCTGACCAGCACAGAGGAAATCCACCAGAAACCTCTCCCTCCTCCACACTGCTCTTCTCCAGCTTATATCACCCCTGAGGGTAATTGGTTGTAACGAGAGCAGATGAGCAGCAGGTGTGACCTAAAGGAGGGGCAGAGAGAGACAAGGGGAGGGGCCAGAATGAAGGAGGAGGAGAGGGAGAAGACAACACCACGCCCACACACTCCCACAGCCTCCCAGGATGTAACATTCCCCCCACCCTAAATCCACACTATACGAAACACAAAAGAAACTCATCACTATGCACTGCGTGAGAGTGCATCAACCACCAGATTTGGGCGTAAGTAAAAATGGAGAGCTCCAAGGGCTGTGACTCTGTTTCGCCAAACCATTCTCCGCTAGATAACTGACCTCCTTCCTCATCACCTCGCGCTTTCCCATAGGGCAGCGGTACGCGTGCTGTTTGATTGGGGTTGCGTCCCCAACATCGATATCATGTTCACAAACATTTGTACGCGAGGGCACATCACCAAAGAGAGAGGGGTAGGAGTGCAGTAGATTAAGCACATCTTCGCATTGTGAAGGGGACAGATGAGACAAGTGGGCCGTTACTTCGGCTAAGTAAGCTGAATTCGCCAACCGTCCACACTGTTGTCCCTCAGAAAGTATATGCAGATCGTCGTCAGCACTGGCCTCTACACTCAGCACGGTGGCGGAGACAGAGCCGGAGGTTGCCGCACTGGCAACAGTCTCATGGGTTTCCCTATCATGGTAGGGTTTTAACATGTTGATGTGGCACAGGCGTGTTTTCCTCCTGCGCTCTGGGGTACTGAGAACATAATCTGTCTCAGACACTTTCCTCACTATGTCGTATGGTCCCGCGAAACGGGCCGTAAGAGCAGAACCAGGCACCGGTAGCAACACTAAAACCTTGTCACCAGCCTGAAAATGCTTTTGCACAGCCTTTCTGTCATGCCACGTCTTCATGCACGCCTGGGCAGTACACAGGGCCTCTTTCGCTAATGAGGTAGCACGTTGCCAACGATCCTTACATGTCTTCACAAAATCTGCCACGTTAGTTTTTGGAACACCCCCACTAAGGAACCTCTCTTTCAACATCTTTAGCAGGCCCCGCACCTCGCGGCCAAACACAAAGGTAGCTGGGCTGAATCCTAAGGACTCTTGCTTAACATTGCGTATTGCAAACAGTACAAAGGGGACACCCTCATCCCAGCTTCTGCCCGTGTCATGGCAGTACTTTTTTAGCATGGCCTTAAGTGTTTGGTGCCAACGCTCAAGTGCACCTTGTGACTCTGGGTGATAAGCACTAGACACAGAATGAGAGACGCCCAGGGAAGCTAAAGTCTGTTTAAATGCTCGAGATAAGAAATTGGTTCCCTGGTCTGTTTGCACTGTTTTTGGAAGACCAAAGGTGGTGAAAAACTTGATTAGCGCCTTAGTAATGTTTGCAGTGGTGACCCTCCGCAGAGGAATTGCTTCGGGGAACCGCGTGGACAAACACATTATGGTCAACAAAAACTGATTGCTTGCTCGTGTTCTTGGCAACGGACCAACACAATCGACCAAAACATGCTCGAATGGCTCACCAACAGCAGGTATTGGACATAGTGGGGCGGGGGGCACAGTTTGGTTTGCCCACCAGTTGACACATATGACAAGTATTACAATACTTCGCAACATCTGCCTTCATTGCCGGCCAGAAGAAGTGCTGCAGAATACGGTCATATGTTTTAGTTATCCCCAAATGTCCTGACCATGAATGGTCATGGGCTAATTGTAGCACGTGCTGACGCAAACTAGCCGGGACCACTATCTGTTGGACTACACTCCAGTCCTCCCCTAGCTTTGAAGTCCACCTGCGCATTAGCAATCCATCACAAACAACAAATGTCTGCTTCCTGTCTCCTGTCAGATGATCACTCATCTACGGCAGCAAAACATTTGGTTAACGATGGGTCTTCTTTCTGAGCGATAATAAGGGCCTCCCGTGTGAGGAGAGGGGGGGCTGCGGGTTCAGGAGCAGGCTCAGCCACTTCTTGAGCCAGTTCCTTGGCATCAGGACCCACCTCCTGCTCCGAGGGCATCACATCCATCTCCAGCATAGAGCCGACCACTGACCCTGACAAGTCAACCACTTCTCCCTGCCGATGGGCCTGTGACCGGGTAAGAACACCTACGGGAAATACATCCGGGTGCTGCCGGTTTGAACCATCTGGCAAGGGGTTTGGGTCAGGGGTCTTTGTGACCTCTGGGGTAGGATAAACCTTCCCGCCTGCAATGTCATTGCCCATTATGAAGTCCACACCATCAATCGGGAAACAAGGACACACCGCTACAGGAAAAATGCCACTTACTAGGTCACTCTGCACCCAAATTTGATGGAGGGGGGCTGGCACATAAGTCATTCCAATGCCCCTAACAATAACATCAGTGCCACTGGCGGTCTTTTCATCAAAGGCAAGTGCACTAGCCAGTATGAGGGACTGTGAACCACCTGTGTCGCGTAGAATGGTCACAGTACGCCCATCTCCAGGCTTACCAGAGAGTGACACCGCTCCTTTGAAAATGAAGGGTTTAAAACATTCGTCAGGCGTTTCAGTGCTAAGAGGTCTGCTACCAGGAGAAGCGTTTTTAATCAGCCCTATCCCTTTTGGTTTACGTGGTGTTGAAACTGGCTGTCTCCGCCTGTAGGCCTCGCAGTCCGCTATTAAATGGCTGGATTTAAAACAGTAGAAACATTTCCGGTCTGACCTGGGACGAGGCACAGGCACCTCTCTCCTTGTGTCTTGCTCACCACTAGGCTTTTCTAGTGTATCGCATCGCTCATGCTTAA
Source organism: Simochromis diagramma (assembly GCF_900408965.1). Lineage (NCBI taxonomy): Eukaryota > Metazoa > Chordata > Actinopteri > Cichliformes > Cichlidae > Simochromis > Simochromis diagramma. Next base: position 16,145 of record NW_024386960.1, read on the forward strand.
CAACACTGGTTTTATGGACGAGTGCGAACTCGTCAGCCAGAGTCGCGGTCTGCTGCAACGTAGAGACCTTCTGCTCGTTCAGATATACCGCCATCCGCTCGGTGACGCAGTTTTTGAATTCCTCAATGAGAATTAATTCCCGTACCGAAGCTAGGTCTGCAGCTTTACAGGCCATACACCACCGATCAAAGAGGACACTCTTTTCTCTTGCGAAATCCAGGAAGGATTGACCCTGCACCTTTTTCAGCCCCCGAAATCGCTGCCTGTAAGCCTCGGGGACTAGCTCATAGGCTAACAGGATTGCACTTTTCAGTTTGTCGTAGTCCAAGCTGCATTCAGCGGACAACGAGGAACAAACTTCCTGTGCCTTGCCCACCAGCTTGCACTGTAGCAGGATGGCCCACGCATCCCGCGGCCAACGCAAGGCTGTCGCTATCCGCTCAAACGATTCAAAATAAATCTCCACCTCAGTGTCACGAAATGCAGGGACCAGACGACTATTTCGTCCTACATCATACTGTACGTCTGTCTGTGACAGCGAAGCCACCACAGGAGGGGAGGAGGCCTGCTGGAGTTCCAGCTGTCGCAGCTTGACCTTTGTCTCTGCCTCCACCTTCATCAGCTCAACCTCCCTAGCCCTAGCCAGTTCCGCGTCCAAACGCCTAAGCTCTATCTCCCTTTTCAGCTGGAACTCTCTCTCACGCTCCTCCTTCTCCAGCTGGAGACGAGCCAGACGGATTTTGAGCCTAGCATCCTGCTTAGAACCCTCTGATGACTGGATGGAGAGTGGATCAAAACGGGGCAGCGTCACTAGCCCCCCCTCGGGCAACCCCTGGTCCATAGGTGTAGACACTGATGGTTCTACAACCTGGCCTGGAACGTGAGGCGCCACACTTGGTCCAGCCGGACCGGGTGTGCTCGGGGGTTCTTGCATTACAACCACCCTCTTCTCCAACAACCCGGACACCAGAGCGGCTTTCAGCTCGGCTTTGCGTAGACCAGTGGAGACACTGATCCCGTAATATGTAGCCAGCTCATGCAGATCCCTCTTCCTACAAACATCCAGCAGAGAAAGCGACGGCTCTGCCGTAAACCCAGCAATATCAAAAGCGGCCATGAAAACTCAAAACGGCCTGCAAAACACAAGCAAACCACTAAAGGGCCACACACAACGCCTTCACTACAGAACTACACACAGGCGAAAGAAAAGTGTTGTGTCAAGTCAACCATTAAAAAAAATTCTACCCACACTCCCCCCAGTCCTGCCTGCTCAGACTCTAGCCTGTCCTAGCTTCTGGAGCGTACCAGGCTCGAGGCCACTTTAAAGGCAAATCATCAAGTGCCACAGGCACCAACAAGCCTACCCCCAACAGAGAATTAATCCCCACCCGGGTTTGCTCCGAAAATAAAAAAGGCAAAACAAAAAACGAGTGTCCGAAGGAAGAGCAATTGCTCAGCTAGACACTCCCCTGTGCTAGCCGGGGAGAGCAGCAGCTAGCCAAATGACCTTCACACAACACACAAACACCTGTTCACACTTGCAATCAACCCAATTCCTTTCATTCCGATCCCGGACGAGCCCCCACTTTGTTACGTCCCCACTTAAAAGTCTAGGCGATGAGGGTGGGGGACAGTAACAGTTAGATCCAGGTGGAATGAAAAGAACGCCAGGCAGAGGTATTTAACATAAAATAGATCTTTATTGTAGGCAAACACCTCAATAATCATATAAATGGCAACAACAAAAGGAGACAGCACCGCTGCTTTAATGAGAAATCAGGGAGGTCAACCCAAAGTGGTAATGACCACTTCAACAAAGAAAGCAACAATAAGGCTTCAACAGAAAGAGACAGCAACGCTGCTAGCAAACAATATCCAGGCAGGCCACACAAACTAATGAAGGCCGCCGTCACTCATGGGCAATCACTGCTCAGTTAAACACTACTCACAAAGAGCCACACACCAGAAGGCTGGTCATACGCAGCAGGCTGTTCCACACCTAAGCCAGTAGCAGACTCTGACCAGCACAGAGGAAATCCACCAGAAACCTCTCCCTCCTCCACACTGCTCTTCTCCAGCTTATATCACCCCTGAGGGTAATTGGTTGTAACGAGAGCAGATGAGCAGCAGGTGTGACCTAAAGGAGGGGCAGAGAGAGACAAGGGGAGGGGCCAGAATGAAGGAGGAGGAGAGGGAGAAGACAACACCACGCCCACACACTCCCACAGCCTCCCAGGATGTAACAGCGTGTGAGCAATCGCGCACTGCTGACACGGACTCCCCACACAGAAAAACAAAATCCAGCCTGAATTGGAATTAAAGTAAACACATGTATTTATTTTATGTCGCTGATTTTCTGTGCGTGGAGTGTCAGCAGTGCGATTGCTCACTCGCTCAGCTTAGAGGGAACAGTGGTCATCAGTGTGTCTCTGCACAGCTGTAATTAAAATGTGTTCAGAGGGCCTCAGTGTCTGAATGGTTCCAGTTCAGCTCCATAATAGCAGCGTCCCTGGTTTGATTCCTGTGTTTCAGCTCATATCTGCCTCTCTCACTGAGAGGGACGTCCACTACATGGACATGGATTTGTTTATCAACCAAACTACAGATCACTGAGAGCAGAGGAAACTTGAGTTTGTTATGTGTGTGCATATATGACTGTCTAAAGGCAGGTTGGATACATATTCTGCTGTCTTTTTAAAACACTGCTTATTTTATATATTGCACAGGTTTTTATGTCTGCTGGTCATTATGTTTAACACATCTTAGTTATGAGACAGGCAAACTGACAGGCAGATTTTAAAAGCTGTCTACCGATATAAGGTGAAATAATGTTAGCATTTGTACCTTTACATGAAAACAAAGGTGACTCTCCTACCACTTTTGGGGACTCATTATTTCTTGTGCCAATAAGAACAAACCACAGACTCAGAGGAAGAGGGCGGGCTTTAATTGGTGTCAGTGAGAGAAATGAGAAAAAGCTCAAATGAGTGAGAAGGACGATGAAGGAAACATCTGTGCTGTGTCTGCTCTGTAAGTAGAATCTCTGTGTTTGTTTGAATTCTTGTACTTTGACTGTCTGCTCTCCTGATAACTGATGATGGAGGAGAAGACATGAAAAACAAATCAGGCTGAATTCAAGTTCAAACACCACGAGGACCAACTGCAGGTCTGAACTGACTCTTTATCTTTGCTCAGGAGTCGAGGAAACACAGCAAGCAGTGAAAAGATCAAATCATTTTATTTTTCTTACACAATTTCCTTTTTTTTTTTTTTTTACGTCTAAACCTCTTCCTGCGGGAAGGAAATATGTAATCAGTTCTGTTAATTTCTGTTGTCTGTCTGTCTTTGTTAGCAAATTAGCATTCACGATTTTTCAACAAAATTTTTCAAAATAATATTTACAAATTATTTACCAAAATTTACAAAAACATTTACAAAAACATGTAATGATAGATACCAATAACAGCTCAAGCTGATTTCATTTTAGTAAAAATTGCTCTCAAGGTCACACTGATATTTATATATATATATATATATATGTGTGTGTGTGTATGTATATATATATGTATGTATATTAGGGGTGGGGAAAAAAATAGATACTGTGTAGTATCGTGATATTTTGTTTGCTAATAATGTGTCGATACAGGGACAGCAGAAACCGATATTTTGTTACAAAAAAGGTTTTTGTGCTCTGACTTCAGAGCATGTTGATCCTTTTTCTGAGCAAGAATCCGGACATTCCTTCACTGTCCAAATGTGTTTAACTTTTTTTGGCAGCAATAAACATGACAGTTTACTTATTTTAATTTAAGACATGTTTTATTTTAATTAAGTTTAAAACTTTTTTTATCTAATGTAAAACTATATTTTGTTTTAATTTACTTTCAAATTCTTCAGTTGCTGAATGGGCTGCATAGTTTTCATAAATTGCATAGTTCAGAATAGCTATAATTGTACCAGATGGTTGCATTCAATTAAGTTGGACTAGACTGTAATACAAACCGTTCAGTTTGTCAACAATAAAACTGACTGAAATGAGAGAATGACTGAGTGCGAGACTTTGATATTAGATAAAATGAATATTGATAAAGTTTACCTTTATGTACAGAATCTGAATATCGCAAAATATTTTTAAAAAAAATTGCAATAATATCGTATCGTGCGTTAAGTATTGTGATAATATCGTATCGTGGGATGTATGGTGATTCCCACCTCTAATGTCTATATATATAAATATTTGCCAAGGCTCACCAGACATTTGATTTTAATTGTTAGCGCCCAATGTCAAAGTCATGATTGCTGATTATTTTTAAAATATGAAAGAGCATGGAGGAAGTTTTACAACACAATTAACACTTTGATTTGATTTGATTTGATATACCTTTATTAGTCCCACAAGGGGAAATTTCATAAGGCTGCCGACCTATTGCACGCAATGGCGGCGCCATCTTACCCTCCGACCATACATACATTACACAAACATCACATGGGGAAGACAGGTCAGAGAGGTATAACAATGGAAAATGCACCACATGAGGAAAGATAAGGAGAAAAAAATAACTCCCCCCAGACTGAGCTCCAACAGGGAGATCAGTTTGAGAACAGAAAAAAAACACCTCTGCACATAGCGCATGAAAAAACTCTTAATACACCAAAGAAACACATGACAAGCAACAGGGATGGGTAAAGGGTGCAGCATCGGAAGGGAATAAGCGTCGAAGGCATTTGGAAAGGGAGGGGGGATGAGTGTGTGCATATCAGTGTATGTGTGTGTGTGTCCATAGTTCAGCTGAGACAGTGTCCTTCGCCCTGCCAGGCTAAGTAAACAGTCTTCCAGCCAACCCAGGTGGCCTTGCATAGAATGGGAAGGAACAGACTAAACACAGTCGTTATCAGGGTGTTGTTGTTCAGCTCCAGCCTTGCAGCTGGCGGCAAAGTGGGTATCTGCATAAGTGATGGTATTTTTTACTTTAGTGCAAACAGCTCATATGAATTTCAAAGCAGTTCTACAGTCTAACACTAGCTTCACCATGCTTGCGTTCTGTGATGTTGTCATTTCTTGTGCTCAAGGAGCCGATTTCTGAGAACTCACGGCAGTGTGCCTCCCCGAGATGTCATCCGATTTGCGCCCAGAGATGTTATTCCGAGCTAGCCCTTCCGAGATGTATCCAGTCTGCAGTCAGAGATCTTATTCTGAGTAATCAAAGCAGCCGTAGCCTCTCCAAGATCTTATCCGTACTGACTCAATGAGCCCATTTTGAGAAACTCACGCCTCTCCCATCGTTCCAATCCCAGCGAGCAGCCTTGTGGGGGTTTGAACAGCCGGTTCCGCTTCCTTAATTCTTCGATAAGTCAGGGCCAAGCCAGCTCCGATCAGCCAGAACCCTGTTACCATGGTTCCGAAAAGGTAGATATCTTCAGCACTCAGGCTCACCCAAGCCCAAACTTCTCGTTGAGAGAGGGGTGTCAGTTGCATTTAGGGACCAGTTGATCAAATCCATAATTCCTCTTTTAGGTTTTAGAGAACAGACTGTGAGAGAATGTTCCAGGGAAAATACAAAAAAAAAACCCCATGAGACTAGACAAGGACATAAGAGGCTAAGCAAGGAAGCTAAGGGAGAGGAGAAAAGTTATGAGTACAATACCCTACGATGTCACCAAGACACCAAAAAGTTTCACAAACGCAATATTAAAACTCTTTTTTTTTAAAGATTATTTTACAGAAAATGTCTTATAACATCAACATTTTAGTTTAGCCCAAACTCTCAGAGGTGAGTTATTGACAATTTGAAGGCATCAAAACAGAAAATGAGCAGATACATGAGAGAGATGAGTTTGTGTGTTTGTCAGCTGTTTGTGTGGAGTTGTTCTTTATGTTCCCCTCAAATCAACCTGAGTGTCATTTCTCTTTAGTTCTGATCTCACTGCTGAGCTGCACAACAAACCAAGGTCAGTAACCTTCTTCTGTCACAGTTTAAACCTGATAAAAGTTCACTGACATGACCTGATTGGGTTCATGTTTCACAATGGAGCTCACATATAAAACTGAAAAAAAAAGTTTGATGAGATGAATCTTCCTGCAAAATACCATTTTAAAATGGTTTTGACAAAACTCTAACAGTGATCATCAGTTTTTCATTGTAACCCTCACAGCTCGTCTGACTGTGAGTCCCAGCAGCTCTCAGTTCTTTGAAGGAGACTTTGTGTCTCTGAGCTGTGAGGAGGACGACAACTCTGCTGGATGGACTCTGAGGAGAAACACAAGTAAAGGACAGAGGACTCAGTGTGGAGATGGGTGGGGAAAACTAGCTGATTCTTCTTGTAACATCACTTTGATGGTGCCTCATGACAGTGGAGTTTACTGGTGTGAGTCCAGAGAGGGTCCCATCAGTAACATGGTTAACCTGACAGTCACTGGTAAGCTGAGTGTGTGGAGTTAGTGTTGATGAAGCTGTGTGTAAATGGATGAAATGCTGTAGTTTGTCTCTGTGTTGAGGTGGATCAGTGATCCTGCAGAGTCCTGTCCTCCCTGTGATGGAGGGAGATGACGTCACTCTGCTCTGTAAAACAAAGACCACTCCCTCCAACCTCCCAGCTGCTTTTTTCAAAGATGGTGTCTTTATTGGGGATGAGGCTACAGGTCACATGACCATCCAGCATGTTTCCAGGTCTGATGAAGGCCTCTACAAGTGTGACATCAGCGGTCATGGAGAGTCTCCATCCAGCTGGATCACTGTCACAGGTGACACACTCACCTGTCTGTGTTTCTGCAGGTTCAACATTCACAATGTGACGACAACTTAATGACTGTGTTTGCTTTATTTTAGGGGAACACACCACCTCTCCTCCTGTTCTCTCTGTGTTGTCATCTGTTCGATCAGTCTGTGTTCTGGTTCTACTGGTGTTACTGGTTCTGCTGGTGAGACGATATGTTCACAAGAAACCCGAAGGTGAGATATTAAATATGTGCTTTAACGGAAGCATTTATTATCACTACATGTCTTAAATACACAATAGTTAGAATATATAAATATGGGAAATTTTTTTCACATTACATTTTTATGTAAAAATTTAAATTTAATCTAAAAGATTAAAACAAAGATTCAGAGAATAATGTGACAGACAACATAATGTAGAGCAACAACATATCAAATAGTGAAAAACAGCCGATTTAAAACAGTACCCGTAATACTGTGAGACGCTAGCTGTTTTACCATTAGTGTAGATGTTGGGTATCCAAGAGTCCACATTTCCCACATGCTCTTTATGTTACACCTTCCACTCGAGTTACTTATGTTGTAGCATTGAACAGAGGCCTCTTCTCATCCCTTGTCCTGTGCCTTCCTATTACAGTAGCCAACCTCTCATCAGTGTGTCCTGGTTTCTCAACACCTGACACAGCTCTTGGTAATGCGGGTGACGCCCAAGCTGGTATGGCTTCTGTTATCTGTCTCTTGTTCATACCTCAGGTAGGTTCTGTTAGCATGGGGGGAACTATCATAGGGAACCTTACTGGAAACAGACACCCTGGTCGGGAGTCTGAAACTTCAAAGGCGAGTTGTGTTAACAGTACACTATCCAGCTGCATATATACATATATACACAAATGTGTTTTAGGAAGAATAAAATATCTCAGACCTGTTTAGTTCAACTGTTGCAGATCTACAGGTTTTGTGACTTTTGGCAGAGCCATAATTGAGCATTAAATCTCTCAGCAGAGTTGACTATTATTTAGTTTGTATCAGGTAGACTTTACTATCACCACGGTGTCTAAAGAAACAGACTCTTCACAGTTAATCATTCATTGATACAATGAAGTATTTTTACTTCTTTCTTTATGTGAAACCACAGAAATGACTTCCTTTTGTTGACACCAGTTAACTGTAGTCTGAGACTGATCAGACCTCTCACCACAGTGTGTCCTGGTTTGGCTAACAGAAGTGTTCATGTTGTTAGAACAAGTTTGCTTTGTGCTCTGTGGTGAAGCGTCTCAGTCTGCATTAAAAGAAAATGGCAGCTTTGTGGTCTTTTGACTTCTATTCTCACTGCTTTCTGGCAACATGTTTTTCAGCAGAGGTGGTAAGAAAGGGGGAAAAACAACTGTGAAAACCCACATCTGTGTATAAAAGCTATCATTTCATTTCTGCCTAACCCGAAATAAAACTGTACTGCCGCAGCTATAGTGTAATAATAACACAATACTGTCATCATTGTACATGCAATCATTTCTGTTTCTTTCATTGTGCAGAGAGTGATTCAACTGTAATCTACTCAACAGTGAGAACACAACCCATCAATTATGAACAAGTAACGATCACAACACACAGGACCAGAGGTACAGCTACTCCTGTTTTTTAACTTTGGATGCAGCCAAGTGAGCTACTTGTGTCTGATTTCAGTCTTTATGTTAATGTAAGCTAATCTTGACCCAAGTTCACGATATCAAACTGCCCATCTCCCCGAAAGGAAACAGTTTTCTAGTTTTTTAGAACAATTGAGTTGGTCGGTTTACAAGTCTGAAGTGACACCACTCAATCAGCCAGTGAACAGAGCAAAGAGAAAGAGAGACAGAAAAGGTGGAATTATATGGCTTTTGTCATTTAATGTCATTTAATGCTGTTTATAAGCTAAGTGCTACAGATCTGTGGGATTCAGGTTTGACCTTTGTGAATTGCGTCAACCTTTTATGAAGCAGTTGTAAATGAGCTGGTTCCCGGTAACGTCTGAAGTGGGACTGTGTGATGCAGAAAGGTGTTGATTGGAGGTCTTGATTTAACTGCAAAGCTTGTAACAATGTTTCCTGTTTGTACTGTTTCTGTTTGTGTTCAGACTTTAAACCAGAGCCAGACGTCATCTACTCTTTACTACCATTCCAGCAGAAGTAGTCCACCAGTCCAACCACTGATGTCCAGCTGCTGGTCCCCGCAGTACCTCAAACCCCTCTAAACTCTGAAATAGCGCAGCTTTAACAAAGCTCTGTTCCTTACCCCCGCAGTACCTCAAACCAGAGGACATCCACATGTTACCTGTATCTTCTTTTTCCAATTATTTCGCCATTTCAAATTGGATGTATTCTGAGCAGAGTTTTAAACGTGGACTTAAAATCACCAATAATAATATAATGGTTTCTGTTCTGTTCATACTAGTGATCTATTTTCTATGTTAGATTAATAAAACGTTTTTCTAATTTGTTTTCTTCGTGTGGTTCTGTGGGTTTTACTGAGACCTCATATGGAAAATTGGACTTATCCCAGTTTAGTTGTGGCTAACAAATACACGGGTCATTTCACTGGATAAAATTAAGAATAAGCATTAAACTGGAACAGCAGCAAGATTCAGTGAATGTAACCAGTAAAGAAGGGGTTAGTACTGAGAGTGTGTCAATAAGTTTGAGGTCTCCATTTCCTCAGTCACATAGAAAATAGGTGTATTTTTTATTTTAATTTTAGGCAGACGAGAGAAACAAAACTGAATAGATATGAATCCTTACATCTCCCTATTGTATTTATATATTGATTGCAATTAATATAAACTAAAGTAATTTTTACATGTTAGGTAGGACTTCAGAAAATTATGAAGGTTTTTCAGCTGTACTGGAACAAAAAAACAAAACAACAACAGGTAGACCCAGCTGACTCAAACAGCTGAGCGTTTACTGATAAGTAACAAACTTATGAACATGTGACCCAGAGTGGATTTCCTGAACCAGCACAGAGTCCGCACCTCAGACAAGTTTGAAACAGACATGATTCCCATTTTTAAATGTGCTGCAACCTTTCGGTGAAACAGGTTACAGCAGAGCTGCTATATAACAGCAGTTAAACATTTTAAGATGCACTATTTAGACCATAAAACCAATGTAGCCAATGTGTAGGTTTAGGTTACATTTTACCTACATGCTGAAGAAAAATCAAATGGAATGACTAGTAAGGTATCATGAAATAAAAGCAAGATATGTGTTATTTTATCATCATTAGTGTTAGTTTAATTAAGTTTTTTTTTTTTAGAAAAACAATTCTTCCATTGTTTATATATCAGAAGTATTACACTGTCTCCACAGTCTGTTTCACCAAGTCAATCTTTATGCATAGTTAAACATAAAACTGTCACTGTATCAGGAACTGCACATGTACAAATATTTCCCTCTACTGGCCATAACCATGTGGAAGGATGTGTCACAGTCTGGCTTAGGCAGTATGAAGTGAGATAGAGGTCCCAAATGCAGCCACGCAAAACAAAACTTTACTATTAACCCTTTAAAACCGGTCGGAGCAGGCACGCTCCATTTTGCGTAACTATTTTTAAATCTCTGTAGAACTGGAACCACAAAAGGAGTTAAACTTACATCTTATGCCATCAGCTTGTCCTAGGTCACGGTTTCCTTCCACATAAAGCTTTAGAAAAACTGCATAAAAAACACTTGCAGCAACAAAAACATAATATTCCAGAAAAACACTTTGTCGATCCGATCAGATGTTCGCAAAACTTCCTAGGTTTGAATAGACATTAGCGCAAACTATCGTATGTCGGCCATTGCCTGCCTAAAGCCGGAAGTGACATAATTTGCGCGAAAAATTTTGTATTTTACCTTCAGGGCCTTATAAGCCTACACTGGTGTTTTTAAAAGTCATATTTGACTTTATGCTTTTCTGTATAGTTTCTGGGATGCTTTGAAGTCAAATTGTACGTTTCTATGGACTTCATTCATACATATTATTACAATTTGGGCTATAATGGTTGTATTGATGTATAGCAACTTGAAATGCTCCCAAAATTGGCACTACAGCATGTAAAAATATAAAGATAATCTCTGGCTTACTTGGTTCTATGGTAGGTCTTAAAGGGTTAAACCTATACTGAAAAAGGACAATCTTGACAAGACACAAATGAACAACTACAGGCCGATCTCAAATCTCCCATTTTTAAGTAAGCAGTTTCTCAACAGCTCAATTACTTCTTAAAACAGAAGAACTGCTATGATGCCTTCCAGTCAGGTTTTAGACAGAACCACAGCACTGAAACTGCTCTGACCAAAGTGTTCAATGACATATGTCTGAATACAGACAGTGGAAAAATGTCAGTCTTAGTTTTACTGGATCTCAGTGCAGCATTTGATACAGTTGACCACAACATATTACTCAAACGACTGGAGAACTGGGCAGGTCTTTCAGGAACTGTACTAAACTGGTTCAAAACATACTTAGAAAACAGGAAATACTTTGTATCAATAGGTAACTTCACATCCAAGCAGACAAGTATCACATGTGGAGTTCCCCAAGGTTCCATCTTGGGACCCTTCTGTTTAACATTTACATGCTCCCACTGGCACAGATTATAAAGAATAATAAAATAAACTATCGCAGCTATGCAGATGACACACAAATATATATCACAATGTCACCAGGAGACCGAGGCCCTCTACAGGCTCTTGGTAAATGCATCGAGGCAATTAATGACTGATTGTGCCACAATTTTCTCCAGCTAAACAAAAATAAAATTGAAGTAATAGTCTTTGGTGCCAAAGAAAAATGATTTCAGGTCACCAGAGAACTTCAATCTATACATCTAAAAACCACAAACCAGGAGAGAAATTTGGGTGTAGTGATGGATGCAGACCTAAACTTAGAAAAAACACATTAAGAAAAGAGCAAAATCAGCTTACTATCACCTCAAGAATATGTCAAGGATAAAAGATCTGATGTCTCAACGGGACCTGGAAAAACCAGTCCAGTCCAGCTCTGAGGTCTTTACACTGGCTGCCTGTCAGCCAGAGGATAGACTTTAAAGTTCTGATGCTGGTCTATAAAGCTCTGAATGGTTCAGGACCAAAATACATCAGTGACCTCCTGACCCAGTATGAACCTTCCAGATCCCTCAGGTCATCTAGATCTGGTTTTCTATCAGTTCGCAGAGTCAGAACTACACACGGAGAAGCTGCATTCAGCTTTTATGCTCCATATATCTGGAACAAACTCCCAGAAAGCCTCAGATCAGCTGAAATACTCAGTTTATTTAAATCCAGGTTGAAGACCCACCTATTCTCAGCTGCATTTGAATAAAACACTAAATACACACTTTTAAGCTTAAATTACAAAACTTACATTTAACTACTGATTTTATCTACTGTTCTGATTTTATCTACTGTTTTTTTTAATAAATTTTAAGTCATGCTTTTTATTTTTTTAAATGTCTCTGTAAAGCACTTTGAATCACCTTCTTGTTGAATTGTGCTATATAAATACATTTTCCTTGCCTTTCCTTGCCTACTATCCTTGGAAAGGTAAAATGATTGGCTAGAATCCAAAGTGTATGGCGTCTTAGGGACAAAAAAGTATAATGTGCGCTACTTTTCGGTCTGGTTACCCTTTATATCAGAACCATGATGCCATAATGGCACCGGATACCGGTTCCCATCCCTAGTGCTGATGCAGCAGATCAGGAGGGTGACCACGTGGAAAGAGGCAGTGGCAATGGAATGACTGGTCACACTTGGACTGCTTGGTTAGCGGCTGGCAGCGACATGGGTGGGTACGAAGACCGTCAGTTGGCTTGGCTGGCAGTGTTAATGTGACCTCTCGGGTAGTTCCGTGGGTTTCTGTGGGCGGGCTGTCTTGACAGGCCCCAGATGCAGTCATGCCAGACGTGGACGTGGTTTGGCTGCAGGACCATAGAGGGAGGACCAGATGACGGCGTGGCAGCCGCAGCCTAAAGCATGGAAGCTGCTGGTGGTGGCTGAACGGACTCCCCAGAGCTATCAGCGGACATGGGGAGGTGCTGGACAAGGTCTCCAGAACCCCCAGCTGACGAGGCATGAAGATTGTGTTTGTCTTTCTTTACTTTATTTCCTTAAAACATCTTACAGCCTATAAAGTCTGTGTGGTCTCCCACTTCCTTGTCACATCCTTAGAGCTGGGTAGTGACATTCTGTACATATAACAGGTCTAAAATAAAAACTTTTGTTCAAAGGAAAAATAGACAGGCATTTTGAAAGGTTTTTACAGAAACAAAGTTAAATAATGTTTCTCTACACGTGTTTCTTTACATTACAAAAAAAGTGGGTCCCTCACCCCTGTGGTGTATTCATTATGTCTTGTACCAATAACAAGAAACCACAGACTCAGAGGAAGAGGGCAGGCTTTACTTGGTGTCAGTGACAGAAATGAAAAAAAGCTCAAATGAGTGAGAAGGACGATGAAGGAAACATCTGTGCTGTGTCTGCTCTGTAAGTAGAATCTCTGTGTTTGTTTGAATTCTTGTACTTTGACTGTCTGCTCTCCTGATAACTGATGATGGAGGAGAAGACATGAAAAACAAATCAGGCTGAATTCAAGTTCAAACACCATGAGGACCAACTGCAGGTCTGAACTGACTATCTTTTTAATTACTGATTTCCAGAAATCAGTGATTACAAGCATATTGTGATTCCCTGACTTACTCTTCTTAACGGGTCCAACAAAATCCATTCCGAGGCGCTCAAATGGGGTACCAATAATAGGCAGTGGTTGGAGTGGAGCTTTGGAAGGGACTTTGGAGGATGTCATTTGGCACTGAGGACAGCTCTTACAGAAGTAGGCTACATCTCTATGGAGGCCAGGCCAGAAAAAAATGTTGTTTAATGCGAGCTGTGGTTTTGTGCTTACCAAGGTGGCCAGCCCAGGGAAAAGACTGTCCCAAATTAAGCACTGTTTCTCTAACTTCTTGGGGGACCACTAGCTTCAGAAGTGAGCCCACCTGATGGTAAAGTATGCCATTTTGCAAGACACAGTCACTTTTGTTAATGCCTGCCTCCTCTACTTTGTCTTTGTCTATTGCTCGCTGAAAACAGAAAGCTAAACTAGGATCAGTTTTTTGCAACTCTATTAAATTGACAGGAATTTGAAGTCGCAAAGGCAAGTCTGAATCAGTATGCATTTCTGGGTGTACTATAGTATGCTGTAACTTCTCCTGTCTCCTCTATCTTCGACTTTTCCGAGGCTTCCCAGGTGCAGCGTCCCATTCCTCATTTAAAAAAAAAAATGGCAAGGCACTCAAAACCTCTGAGGTTTCGCTAGATTTTTGAGCTCAGGCTCTAGTAACAGTCACATTGCATTGAAGATTCTGGTCTGACTCCAACAAATCAAAAAGCACTGGAAAATCTCATCCTAGAATAGCTGAATATGGCAAGTTCTCAACCACCCCAACATTTAGAAGGCCCATTCACCTTAATGTACAGCTGTTGAGTATATCTTCTCATCTCCGTGCACACCACAAATGGGGATGGTATCACTGACACAGACAATATTGGGGGGCACAAAATCTCTGTGTATCAACGTACGAGAACTACCAGAATCAAGTAAAGCTCTTGAAGTTGTTCCATTAGCTTCATTTTTTTATCATTTTAACAGTCTGGTCACACTGGAGCCCATGTTCAGCATGTGGATGTGGCATGAAACACATTTGAACCATCTTAGCTGAGGTTTTTGGGCACATTGGCTTTGTGTGGCCCCCTAACCCACAGAGTTAACAAAAGATCTTTTTTGAATTTTTTAATGGTCTGCCAGCAAACTGGTTCTCACCCACAGGAGTTTTATCTGCTGACAATGGCCTTTGATGATACATCTGGGCTGATTTGGGGCCTTCCTTTGGCATTTTATTTGCATTACAGGTCCAAGGTTGTCCTTTCCTCCTGGCAGCTACAAATACTTCTGCCAGCTCAGCTGCCTTCGCTGCAGAAGACGGATTGTGCTCTCGAATCCAAACCTGTAGCTCAGGGGACAACATTCTCAAATATTGTTCAAGGATGTTTATTTCACCAATTTCTTGGTTTGTTCTACCTTTTGGCTGAATCCATTTGCCGTACAGATCTTTAAGTCGAGCATACAACTCCTTAGGGTTCTCGTCAAGCCCGACTTCCAGTGAACGGAATCACAGCCTGTAGGTCTCAGGGTTAACATCATACTTGGACAAAATTGCAGCTTTAACTTTGTCATAGCTGAGAGAGTCATCAATATCCATATGAACGTATGCCCCTCTTGCCTTGCCCGTTAGCAGTGGTATTAATCGAAAAACCCAGTCTGTTTTTTCCCAACGATATGCTAAGGCAATGCGTTCAAATGTAGTCAAAAAATGCTCAATATCATCACTATCAGTCAACTTTTCCAGTCTGGGTTCATGCAATGAAAACTGACCTGATAATGACTGACTGGATTCAGCTTGAGCTTGAGGTGAACTAGAAATGTGAGGTAGCTCCCTTGACTCTGGTGACTCTGTGGTAGGTAATGGTAGCTCTGGTACTGGTGATGTCCGGGACTGCACCTCTAACTGTAAAAGCTGAAACTAATGTTTCAATGCTTTGAATTTTTGTTCTTGTCGTGCAGTTACCTCTTCTTGGCTTGCTTCCCGAGCCTCCTGTTGACCCATATGCAATATTGACATCAGATCTGACAGAGATGGCTCCCTTTCTTCAACCTCAGTGCTCTCCACCATTTCAGAGACTCCAATTTCCTCCTCAGCATCAGCTTCCTTCTGAACAGTTACTCCTTTCTTCTTTTCCACCTTTCCTCCCTGATGCATTTTCCTTTTTTCTGGGGGTGAAAAAACCTCAAAGAAATAAAAAAAAAAAAACAAAACAAAAATGTGTCCTCAACTGGTAGGTCCCACTGCTGCCAGCAGTTGTGAGGGACCAAGCAGCCAAAGCATAGAGGACACAGGCAAAAAGTATCTTCACAAAAGGTTTTCTTTATTGTAACCCTCAAAAAGTGCAAAATTACCAAAATTCAAAAACATACTTAGCAGGCCCATAAAAGAGGTCAACTTAATATAACTCTATGGAAAGTAATTTCCAGAAACTTAAACAAAACAAAGTGACCTGATTACAAAGACAAACGAGGGTAGCTTTTATAATGATTTGGCCAAACCATTTACACACAATAGGGGGAAAAACAAAAAAACCCAAAACACAATATTAACTAAGCACAGAATAACCTAACTAAACCATTTATCAGCTGTTGATAAATGTTTTCTACTGGCCACTCAAATACTTTTATTCTCCCTCATGGTTAAGTCTTTAAGAGGATGGATGTGGATGGACCTTCCACCATTTAAACACTTTTTAAAAAAATGTTTTATTCAAACTTGGCATCAAATAGAAAATGAGCAGATATATAAGAGAGACGAGTTTGTGTGTTTGTCAACTGTTTGTGTGGAGTTGTTCTTTATGTTCACCTCAAATCAACCTGAGTGTCATTTCTCTTTAGTTCTGATCTCACTGCTAAGCTGCACAACAAACCAAGGTCAGTAACCTTCTTCTGTCACAGTTTAAACCTGAGAAATGCTCACTGATATGACCTGATTGAGTTCATGTCTCAGAATGGATCCCACATATACAACTGGTGAAATGAACTATTAAAAAATGTTCCTTGAACATTTCTTACAGCATGTAGCATGATCAGATCATCAGTTTATAATTTTAACCCTCACAGCTCGACTGACTGTGAGTCCCAGCAGCTCTCAGTTCTTTAAAGGAGCCTTTGTGTCTCTGAGCTGTGAGGAGGACGACAGCTCTGCTGGATGGACTCTGAGGAGAAACACAAGCAGACGACAAAGGACTCAGTGTGGAGATGGATGGGGAACATCTGCTAAGTCTTCCTGTAACATCAGTATAACAGCACCACATGACAGTGGAGTTTACTGGTGTGAGTCCAGAGAGGGTCCCATCAGTAACATGGTTAAGCTGACAGTCACTGGTAAGCTGAGTGTGTGGAGTTAGTGTTGATGAAGCTGTGTGTAAATGGATGAAATGCTGTAGTTTGTCTCTGTGTTGAGGTGGATCAGTGATCCTGCAGAGTCCTGTCCTCCCTGTGATGGAGGGAGATGACGTCACTCTGCTCTGTAAAACAAAGACCACTCCCTCCAACCTCCCAGCTGCTTTCTATAAAGATGGCTCCCTCATCAGGAAGCAGCCTACAGGTCACATGACCATCCAGCATGTTTCCAGGTCTGATGAAGGCCTCTACAAGTGTGACATCAGCGGTCATGGAGAGTCTCCATCCAGCTGGATCACTGTCACAGGTGACACACTCACCTGTCTGTGTTTCTGCAGCTTTCAACATTCACAATGTGACGACAACTTAATGACTGTGTTTGCTTTATTTTAGGGGAACACAACACCACACCTCCACCTAGATCCACCTCCATCATTCTTCCTCCATCACTATCTCCTCCTCCTCTCTCTGTGTTTTCATTTGTTGGATCAGTCTGTGTTGTGGTTCTACTGGTGTTACTGGTTCTGCTGGTGAGACGATGTGTTCACAGGAAACCTGAAGGTGAGACTCAGACTTCCTGATCTTTCATGTCTGAGTTTGTTTAGTAGAATAAAGTTCACACTCATGATGATCACAGTAACGACTTGATTAAATGTAATCTCTGTTTAGATATTTAATTTGAATTATTTTTCATTTTGTAAAATTTCAGCAGATCAACAAGCTGGAGAAGATGACATCATCACACGTGTCATGTACCATGCTGTCAAAATACAAAGTAGAGGTATCGCCGTGTTTCCTACACTCGGTTTTTAGTGTTTTGTGTCTGTGTGTGTTTTGGGAGTAGATGTGTCGTGTGTTTTATAATGTGAGGACATTCATAAATAGGTAAGGCATACTTTGCTTGAAAGTTGTAGTAACAAACATGATGGCTGCCACACTATCAAAGAGCCAATCAGCAGCACACAAAGTATATGAACATCAGAAAGTTTCAGCTTCTTTTTTATCATAGTAAGGATGGAGTTCAATATACTTATGGTAACTTCCTGGATTACTTTGTAGGTAATAAATTATTTTAGGAAAGTGATTATTAGAGGAACAGCAGCTTTTTTCACTTGTTCTTTTCACCTCTGCAAGTTTCTGCTCAGTCTGTTTATTGTTCTAATGAAGACTTATTAGAAAATCCTTACTAGAAGACCAGCTCACACATAAAGAGTAGAAGTATAACTTGTGTGGTTTACTTACTTATTTTCTATGACAAAGTCATCAAACCATTAAATCAAGTTTTATCAGATGGTGTCTGGTGATTCTGCATCTGCCCTTGTTGTTTCCCTTTCATTTAGGCAGAGGTTATAAAACAACAGCACATTTCTGCTCAGAGTCAATATAAGACTGCTGCTGAGTGTTTGACTGGAGGTAGAATTAGATTTAGTCCATGAAGACTGTTTATGACTTTGGTGATATGATGAATTTTGAGGACATTATGAAGCAGTGAGGGATGATCAGAAGTGTAGAAATGCAGATTATTGTAACAGTAAAACTATTTTTGATCAAAAGCCTGAAATCGTAACAATTAAGTTCACACCTATATATATACACATCTGTGTCCTTTTAGTAAACATTGGCTAACTTAGACGAATGTTACCATGTGTGTTTCATACTGTACTTACTGAGTGTTGTTCACTGTGAGCTGGACTGTGTGTTTGTGGTCTGTGGTTAACTGAAGCTAACAGCTCTGCAGTCGTCCAGCATCCTGTTTCTGATAGAAAGACACTTCAGCTGCAGGCGTTTCAACACAGAGCTGCTCATTTTAAACACAGGAAGGATCATGTAGACATAACTTGGAAAAGCGTTTCTCTAAACTCTGCACACAGACCATCAACTCATTGATGATAACAATTCATTTCAATTCAATTTAATTTATATTGCGCCAAATCACAACAACAGTTGCCTCAAGGCACTTAACAGTGGTCGTGTTGTGAGAACATGTTTACTTTGAGCACTGTGGTGAAGAGAGTCAATGTGCATTGAAAGAGATGGCAGCTTTGTGGTCGTCCACCTTGTTATTCTCAGAAACTCTCAGCAGTTCTTTGTGGTCAGTTTGTGTTTCTCAGCAGAGCTGTTAAAAAGAAAAAGAAACTGTACAAAGGTGCTGATTTGTTTAAAGAGATGTCAGTTAAAGTTTTCATGATGCAAGATTAAAAACATTGTAATACAAATAATAATAAAATAAAGTTAGATGTAGTAGTTGTGCCTAATGTGTTTTTTTATGTATTCAGCTGCAGTCTATTCAGAAGTGAGAACTGAAGACATCACTTACCAGCCAGGAACCATCCGAACAAAGAAGGCCCAGGTAAAACTGCTCTTTACTTTAACTTTGGATAAAGGTCACTCTGCTTCCAGGCATCCTCCTAACCTAAGCTAACCAAATCACAGCACGATTCAAGTTCAGATCTCAGATTTGTGAAGGATATCACACTCACACTTCTCATCTCAAAAAAAGCAAACACATAATATATAAAAACAAAAAACCTGTTCCTATAAAAAGAGACATGGACAGAAAAACGTTAGATCAATGATAGAGGTGCTGTCCTCCTTCTCTTGAAACAACAGTCAAGAGTTTGATGTTACATAACTTGTAAGATTTAAAGACATTTTGTAAATCTAATTGGATTGACTGACTGACTACAAACAAAAAAAGCCTCCTGATAGTCACACCTTTGGTATCCCTTTCAAAATCCTGTCACCTTGTCTTCCAGTTGTTGCATTTACAAGCAACAGCTGAAGAAAACTTGACCTCTGATCTTGACCTTGGAGGTTAATGATACTGAGATCTGAACTGATCCAAGAGTGTCAGTAGATGTGTCTATGATATCAATTTGAAGCTCATATGCCACCCTGCTCAAATGATCACATTCACAAAATTAGGTGTCCACGCTGTCCGCCCACCAGGGTGACAACAATACCCCATCAGCCTGTTACATCTGAGAGGTAAAAACTATTTTGCACAGCAGGAAAAGCAGATTCTGACAGCAGCCGGGTCCTGTTTCTATATAAGCTAATAATGATTATCCCCCAGGGTTGCAGTTTTGTGATGGTTAGCAGTATTTCCTAACAGCAGAAAGGTAACAAGTTAAAATCCATGTGCTTTTATGTGTGGATGTGCATGTTCTCTTGCATAGTCCAAAGACATCCATGGGTTTATTTTAATTTGTGATTTCAAACCGAACGTACGTGTGAATATGAGAGTTTGTTTCAGGTCTTTGGGTTCCAGTTTGACTTTTGGGAACTTCAAAAAGCTCTGTGATCTGAGCTGGTTCCCAGTAAAATCTGAACTGGGACTGTGTGTGATGCAGAGAGGTGGAGATTGGAGGTCTTGGTTAAACTACAAAGCTTGTAATCATGTTTCCTGTTGTTTGAACTGTGTGTGTTTGTGTTCAGACTTTAAACCAGAGCCAGACGTCGTCTACTCTTCACTGAAGTAGTCCACCAGTCCAACCACTGATGTCCAGCTACTGGTCTCTAACTGGTCTCCCAGCACCTCAGACCAGAGGACATCCACATTATATTATCTTTTTTTTTTCCTATTCATGGTCACTTAACTGTTTTTTTTTTTTTTGTTTGTTTTTTAATATTTCATTTATGTTTGTTGCTCTTGGGAGTAATTTTTTTCTCCTCGGGATTAAGAAACTTTTGCTGTCACTCTATTTTTATGGTGTGGTTCTGTGTATTTCACCAGTGTATCACATGGAACATCACACTTCACTGATTATCAGTGCAGATAACAAAGAATATGCATTAAACCAGAACCACACTCAGTCATCATTCAGTGGCTGCACAGAAATGATTGAGTAGAGGATGTATGTGTTTGAGAATGACTTTGTTTCCTTTGTCACCCAGAAACCAAAAGCAGCCACTGACACGACAATGATTCATTTTGTTAAATTTTAAAAGCAAAAATTAAATAAAACTCTCTGGTTTCAGGTTTCTAATTGTGAGTTCTTGTTTTTTTATGATTGCACATTCAAAATTCAGAGGAATATTGACTGTTAGTCAAATCAAATTAGGCAATTTGAACAGATGCAATTGGACTACATGGATATTTTTTCTGTTGTGATTCATCACAAACATATAATAATAGGAGTCAGTCTTTTCAATGTTAAATGTTTATCTGTCTATTATTTATTTCTAACATCCCTGTGAAGCATTTAGTGTCACACTCAGTAGTTCAGATTAAAAGCAGAGCTGAAGTGTTAATGGCTAATAAACAACAAACTCACGAACATGTGACTCAGGATCTCAAAATCTGAACCAGCCCAGAGCTCCTCCTACTAATCTTGTCAGTGAAGCTTGAAATGGCCATAAGTCATTTAAAGTCTGCTGCCATCTACTGGTAAACTACTAACTTCATAATTTTCATAGATAACTATTTCAAATTACTTGTCAATTTTATAAGAAGCTATAGTTCTTCATTTTTCCCAGGCAGTTCCTTCATTTGTGTCCTTAGTGAGATGACAGCTTTTTAACAACATCTCTAAAGACATGAACAAAAACTCTACTAGCTCACCTGGAGGAACGCTCTGTTGATGATGTCATATATGAATGTGCCATCCTGGAAAATGTTTCCAGTCTTACTGGACTGCAAGTACCATTTTATTAATCCAGGGCTGATAAATACACAGAATAGGCAAAAAGTGAGTTTTGTTATTTTTATTTAATGGTATTCTACATATAGCACTTTATAAAATATGCTTCACAACCCAAACACTTTTCTTCTACATCTAGGAGAGAGCATTCTAAATAACATTCACACTCCAATGAAGACACTGGGAGCAGCTTGGGGTTCAGTATATTGGATTAGACAGGGATTAAATTCAAATTATTATTTGTCACATACACACACATACACAGTACGATATGCAGTGAAATGCTTACACAACTGCTCGTGACCTGAAAGGAAAAAAAGAAGGCTATGAATAAGATGGGAAATAAATATGAAAAATAAAAAGGGTAAATTTAACTGGAAAAAATAAGATAAATATATAAATTAAAGTTGAAAATGAAATAACTGTACAACAAAATACACAGTATAGAAATATATAAAAATGTATGAAGATATATATATATATATATATATATATATATATATATATACACACACACACACACACACACACACACACAATAACAGCAGCCGTACAAGTATTAAATGGAATTGAAGAAATATAATGTCCAGTGTTGTGCAATCCACATTTGTAAGTGTCTTGTGCAGTGCAAATATCCTTAAAGTGATTTAATGATGAAGTGATTCGATTAGATGACCACGCATCTAACCGAATTAGTGTAAACAATGTCCAGAATGTCCAGTGTGTGTGTAAGAACCATATGTGTGGGTCAGTACTGTGTGGTGGTGTGATTGAGAGACCATATTGCCTGCGTGAAGAAGCTCCTCCTCAGTCTCTCTGTGTTGGTCTTCAGAGAGCGGAATCGCTTTCCTGACCTCAACAGAGAGAACAGTCTGTTGTTGGGATGGCTGAGGTCCTTCATGATCTTCCTGGCCTTGGTCCAGCACGGCCTGCTGTAGATTGAGTGCAGGTCAGGGAGCTTGGAGCGGATGGTGCGCTCAGCTGATCGCACAAACCTCTGTAGAGCTCGTCTGTCCTGCTTGGTGCTGTTCCCGAAACAGGTTGAGATGTTTCCCGTCAGGATGCTCTCTATGGTGCACGAGTAAAAGTTCCTGAGCACCTTGGAGGGCAGTTGGAAGTCTCTCAAGCGTCTGAGGTGGTAGAGACGCTGACAGGCCTTTTTCACCACGGTGTTGATGTGACAGGACCATGACAGGTCCTGCGTGATGTGAACTCCGAGGTATTTGAAGCTGTCCACTCTCTCCACTGGGCACTTGTTGATGACGGGGGTCTGGTAGTTCCTCTCCTGCTTAGTGCTGAAGTTCACTATCAGCTCCTTTGTCTTACTGACGTTTAGAAGGAGGTTGTTCCTCTGGCACCAGTTCTCCAGATTCCTAATCTCCTTCAGGTAGGCCGTCTCATTGTTATCAGAGATCAGGCCCACCACGGCGGTATCGTCAGCAAACGTAATGATGGTGGTGGAGCTGGTAGTGGCCACACAGTCATATGTGTACAAAGAGTACAGCAGGGGGCTCAGAACACACCCCTGGGGGGCTTCAGTGCTGGGAGTGATGGAGGCTGAGACATGTCCGCCCATCCTTACTGCCTGTGGTCTGCCAGTTAGGAAGTTGGCAATCCACTGACACATAGATGAGCTGAGTCCCAGATGCTCCAGCTTGGTGGTGAGTGTGGAGGGAATTATGGTGTTAAATGCAGAGCTGTAGTCTATGAAGAGCATTTTAACATAATTCCCCCTTCTAGTGTCCAAGTGAGTGAGTGATGTGTGGAGGAGATGAGAGATGGCATCGTCTGTGGAACGATTTGGACGGTAAGCGAACTGTAGTGGGTCCAGTGTGTCTGGTAGTGAAGAAATGATGAAGTCTCTGACCAGGCGTTCAAAGCACTTCATCACTACTGAGGTGAGGGCTACAAGGCGATAGTCATTGAGAGAAGCAGGGTGGGGTTTCTTCAGGACAGGAACAATGATGGATACAACAGTGTTGGCAGTATCTTCCTGTCTGCGGCCGTTAGCGCCGCTAGCACTAGCATCGTTGGAGTCCTTAGCTGCAGCCTCGAAGCGAGCATAGAAGGTGTTCAGCTCATCTGCCAGGGTCACGTCCGCATTCATCATACCGGTTGTTAGTGCTTTATAATCCGTTATTGTCCTTAGTCCCCGCCACAGGCTTCTAGAGTCACTCTGTTGGAGTTGTGACTGTAGTTTCCTCCCGTAGCGCTGCTTCGCCTCTTTCACCGCCTTCCGCACGTCATATGATGCGGCTTTGTACAGGTCTAGGACTATTTGTCAGGCCTTGAGGCATCCTGTTATATTCATGAAGGCCAAATGGGGAGGAGAATGCCGTGTATTTTTTGTCGTCCTCGTGGAGTCTGGAATTGTAAAACCCCGATGTGAGATCCATTGTAGAAAAAAAAAAAACATTCCCACCAAGTGCTGCGAGGGCGTCTGACTGATGAGGCAATGGATGTGCATCTTTAACTGTTCTTGCATTTAACCATCTAAAGTCATTGCATATGCGCAGGTCACCATTTGGCTTAACAACTAAGACAAGGGGGGATGAGAATTCACTCTGGGACTTACGGATTATCCCTGACTCCTCCATCTCATCTAGGGCAGTGCGAAGCTTCTCGTAATGGCATGGTGGGACCCGTCTGTATGGCAGTCTGAAGGGCTTGTCATCCACCAGGCGGATTCTGTGGACAAAGTCAGCAGCCTCACCGCAGTCCATTTTGTGCCTTGAAAAGATGGACTCATACTGCTCAACACTTAGAGCCCCCAAGAGCAGCCATTTGGCTTTTCTACCTTTAAAACCCGCCTTCCAGCCAAATGGCTGGTAGGCTTTTAGCTAGGCTTTAGCTTCAGCCAAGTGGAAGCTAAATTGTCTAGTCATTCATATGTAAATTAGGTTGTTTTCTGGGAATTCT
The DNA here is from genome assembly GCF_900408965.1 of Simochromis diagramma. Taxonomy (NCBI): domain Eukaryota; kingdom Metazoa; phylum Chordata; class Actinopteri; order Cichliformes; family Cichlidae; genus Simochromis; species Simochromis diagramma. The sequence goes on from NW_024386960.1 coordinate 40,449, forward strand.
GGAGGGGAGTGGGGGTGTGTGAATGAGGGGGTGGGGGAGCTGCTAAAAGCTGTGAACTTCCTTTTGTGTTCGTCTTGATGCATTCTCAATCATCCAGGGAAATAAATCTCCAAAATTCACCAACTTGGAGTGTTTCAGTTTCAGCAGGGAGCTTAGTCCACACTAAATGTTCAGACAAGGGCTGCAAGGTGACGCGTCTCTTAAGCTTTGCAGTGCCAAAACTTGGAGGCATTGCTCTGCCATCACAGTCATCAGAATAGGACAGCAAAGTTGCCAAATGAGGAAAAGCGTCATCCTGGGTACCAACAGTCATTTTTAACTGTGAAATAAGCCACTTTATCGCATTTCTGCCCAGAATCATGTCATCAGCCTGGCCCGGAACCACCAGAACAGGAATCACCACCTTAAAGCCATATATTGACACTGTAAGATCATACGTAGCAGAAGGCGTAACGAGGTGACCCCCACAACCAACAATGACAACGTCTTCACCTGAACGTCTCTCAATATCAGGTATCGATTGTGAAAGTTTCTCATCAACTGTTTCACTTATGGTGCACGCCATAGATCCACTGTCCACTAATGCTTTAAGAACTTGTCCACTACTAGTAGTCACTGCAGAGTAAAATAAGCTATCAGTGTTTGAGAGCCTATGCAAGCCCTGTGCAATCAGTGTTTTATTTGGTGGGACAATGCCACTCTCAGTGGAATACAAAGTGTCATAATCATTAATATCAGTCATTTCCAAGATGGGAGGCTTACTTGCTGGATCTGCGCTGTCCTCCCCTCCACGCAGATCGTTCAGTTTCCCTGATGACCACTGGAAGGAGTACACTTGCCCTCTGGGCAGTTACGTCTCGAATGACCAGGTAGGTGACACAGGAAGCACAATCTGTTTTCCCGACAGTGCGTGAGTGTGGAGTGGGAGCTATCTCTGCAGATGGAACATGGTGTGTTATCTAAGCCCGGTATTCTCGGCAGTCGGGCACTCTGTCGCCTGGCATTAGCTCGAGCATAGCCTGGGCCTTGAAGCAGCACCTTCTCTAGCATGCTGATCAACCTCTCAATAGCAGAGCCATCCTGACTCACAGCTGGCCTCTGCTCATGGTCAGCCAAGCAAGGAGTAGCATTTGTGCTAACCTCTGCCTTATTCACATAGACACAGTTACCCGTCTGTGGAGGAGACTGGAACTCCTTACCCAGGTGATACTCATCCAGTACCTCCTGAACTTCACGAGCTGACCATTTATCACATGTTTTGGTTCTAAAAATAAGAGCAAAGTCTCTGCAGGGGCAGTGTCTGATGAACATGCGTGCAACCTCCACACCAGAGTTCTCAAAAGATTTCCCCTGCTCCTTAAGACAGTTGCCAACAACATCAGCAGCCTTGTTCAGCCTCAGCCAATACTCATATGGATCCTCTCGGTCCTTCGGTAGGGTGGAATAAAAGTCAGCCAGGGGCACAGACGAGCACTGGGTGGAACTAAAATGTTTGTGCAGAAATCTGTAGATAGCTTGTGGATTATGCTGGACATCAATTCCACCATTCCTCACACCAAATTTCACAACATCTTTTGCCCTGCCTCTCAGATGCATCAAAATCTCCTCAGCTTGGTTTTCTCGAAGAATGCCACTCTTCTTTATAAAACTCTGCATGGCTTCCTGCCACTCATCAACAGACAATGAGTCCGAACTCTCCCCCCAAAACACAGGTGGGTCTTTAACCTGTCGTGGAGCCACCAGCTGGACTTGAGAGAGATCTAGTGAGCGGCTGGAGGGGAGATCTGTTGTTTCATGTGCCACCTCAGGACATGTATATGTAGCAGATGCAGGGCTCGAAGTGTATGGCGTAGTCAGGTGTGACAGAATGCTATCAGCCAGGCGTTGCCCAATTTGCTGCACAATGTCACTCATTTGGTCGACTAGACTCACATCAGTTATTGGGGGGTCTGAGGTAGATGACTTAGTGCACTGTACTGACTGCGACTCAGCCACAAGCTCACAAGAACTATCTGCTGCTCTATGCCCCACCCGACAGTCACCCAGTGAAAAAGGAACAGTTGTGAACCCTCTACCCCTACCCACAACAAGGGGAGTCACATTTGGGGTGTCATCAGAGTCACTTAGATCCATATCTAGCAGGATATTAATAGAGCTAAGGTGGACTTAATACAATATGGCAATATACAAAGCCAATATAAAAGTATGTCCAACAGTCCCCAAAGTTTGATTCCGTTACCCAACAGGCTAAACAATAAGGAAGCTGATGCTCCACGATGATGCTGCGATGAGAAGACACCAGCCCGATTCAGCAGCGTCACGAACAAGTCACGGCACCAATGTGACCTCTGTGTAGGGTCTTCTCTGGTCTGCATTCACAACACAAAGGCAATGGTTAGAATGCTCTCTTTTTAATGTCGTGCGCAATCAGCACAAAATCTCGCAGGAATCCTCCATTATTCTCAGGATTACATTTCCACTTGCAGTGTGATCGTATAGTGGTAAATTTATACAACCAAAATAGAAAAACTTCAACACCATTAACATTGCCTGTTAAATTTCCCAAATGAAAGGAATATAGAAATATATTTTAAAGATGTACATGAAACAATGTAAATTCTCTAAACAGTGTGGCACAGTCACATACCTGCATTCACAACAAAAAGGCAATGGTTAGAATGCTCTCTTTTTAATGTCGTGGGCAATCAGCACAAAATCTAAACGGGAAAGCAACAACAGAGTTAGCTAACTATGCTCCCATTTTGTTTCCTCTCCTCCCAATAAATAAATCTCACATAAACGTGCACTCAGTTCAACATAAAGACTGGAGAAATGACCCGCAACAAATGATGTATAAACAACAAAAATAATCGGGTCAGACTGTATTACTTTAACAGCCTGCGATATTATTTTTCCTCCCCACGACATTTGCGCATTCCTTACCTCGCAGGAATCCTCCATTATTCTGAGAATTACCCAGAATCCCTTGCCCTTTGTGAATGTTGCAGGGTGACTTTTTCAACAGTAGGTGGCACCAATGTCCCATTTAGCGGGATTTAACTTCAACTCTAATTAACTATGTTACACATGTCCCCCGCCGCGAGTCCCGTGTTGTAGGCAGCGGTGCGGGATCTCAGAGCGTCGCGGATGGTTTTATCCACCCAACACCAATAAACTAACAACCTTCAAATTAGTAGATAACCTGTTCTTCCTCCTGAGCTACAGGCACTCCTACAAGAAAGCATCAGGTTATTTGGGGCTATCTTGATGCTGCAGCACTTTTAGATGTGTCAAAACAGATAAACTTGATTCACATTAGTTTGTGGTTCCAATTCAGCACATTAATATCTAATATCGATTTAGTCGTTATCAATTCTGGCATCCTTCCACAGCAATTCTTTTTGCCCCGTCTTCTATGCCTCACCCCCAACCAATCAAGGCAGCTGTCTACCCCTCCCTGACCCTGGTTCTGTTGGAGGGTTCTTCCTATTAAATGAGTTTTTCCTTACCACTGTCGCCAAGTGCTCACTCAAAGGAAATCATTTGATTGTTGGGGTCTCAGTGATTTATGTTCAGAGGCGAGTAAAGCCCGCCCTCTTCCTCCTGCTCAGAGGAAGAGGGCGGGCTTTACTTGGTGTCAGTGACAGAAATGAAAAAAAGCTCAAATGAGTGAGAAGGACGATGAAGGAAACATCTGTGCTGTGTCTGCTCTGTAAGTAGAATCTCTGTGTTTGTTTGAATTCTTGTACTTTGACTGTCTGCTCTCCTGATAACTGATGATGGAGGAGAAGACATGAAAAACAAATCAGGCTGAATTCAAGTTCAAACACCACGAGGACCAACTGCAGGTCTGAACTGACTCTTTATCTTTGCTCAGGAGTCGAGGAAACACAGCAGGCAGTGAAAAGATCAAATCATTCACTCACTATATCAACACAGCTGCACAGTGGACACATGACTTCACTGGGTTGTTATAAGTAGTGGATATTTTCTATAAAATCTGTGTATTCAGTTCACATGATTGTAATCATTATGATCACTGTAAGAACTATATTTTAGATCAAACTTGTTTAGAAAGCAGTGAAGACTCCAACCTATGCAAATACTTTAATATCCATACAGGTTTTCCAGAAAGGTTTGGATTTGTTGAGAAATGTTAATGAAGCTAAGTGATCCATAAATTATATTTAACGGTACAAGTGTCACAGAGGTGTAGTGGTAGTCATTCCAAACATCAGCTGGTGATTAATGTTTTCTACTGGCCACTCAAATACTTTTATTCTCCCTCATGGTTAAGTCGTTAAGAGGATGGATGTGGATGGACCTTCTACCATTTAAACACTTTTTATCATTTTTTTCTTCAAACTTGGCATCAAATAGAAAATGAGCAGATATATCAGAGAGACAACGTTGTGTGTTTGTCAGCTGTTTGTGTGGAGTTGTTCTTTATGTTCACCTCAAATCAACCTGAGTGTCATTTCTCTTTAGTTCTGATCTCACTGCTGAGCTGCACAACAAACCAAGGTCAGTAACCTTCTTCTGTCACAGTTTAAACCTGACAAATGCTCACTGATATGATGTGATTGGGTTCATGTTTCACTATGGAGCTCAAATATAAAACTAAATGAAATAAGTAATCCAGAAAACACCTTTTATATTCTTGTATCACATTGTTGGTTTTTTATTTTAACCCTCACAGCTCGTCTGACTGTGAGTCCCAGCAGCTCTCAGTTCTTTGAAGGAGACTTTGTGTCTCTGAGCTGTGAGGAGGACGACAGCTCTGCTGGATGGACTCTGAGGAGAAAGACAAATGCAAGACAGAGGGCTCAGTGTGGAGATGGGTGGGGAAAGCCAGCTGATTCTTCCTGTAAGATCACTTTGATGATGCCTCATGACAGTGGAGTTTACTGGTGTGAGTCCAGAGAGGGTCCCATCAGTAACATGGTTAACCTGACAGTCACTGGTAAGCTGAGTGTGTGGAGTTAGTGTTGATAAAGCTGTGTGTAAATGGATGAAATGCTGTAGTTTGTCTCTGTGTTGAGGTGGATCAGTGATCCTGCAGAGTCCTGTCCTCCCTGTGATGGAGGGAGATGACGTCACTCTGCTCTGTAAAACAAAGACCACTCCCTCCAACCTCCCAGCTGCTTTCTATAAAGATGGCATCGTCATTGGGAATGAGTCAACAGGTCACATGACCATCCAGCATGTTTCCAGGTCTGATGAAGGCCTCTACAAGTGTGACATCAGCGGTCATGGAGAGTCTCCATCCAGCTGGATCACTGTCACAGGTGACACACTCACCTGTCTGTGTTTCTGCAGCTTTCAACATTCACAATGTGACGACAACTTAATGACTGTGTTTGCTTTATTTTAGGGGAACACACCACCACACCTCCACCTACATCCACACCTCCACCTACATCCACACCTCCATCTACATCCACACCTCCATCTACATCCACCTCTGCTGCTGTTCTCTCTGTGTTGTCATTTGTTGGATCATTCTTTTTTGTGGTTCTACTGGTGTTACTGGTTCTGCTGGTGAGACGATGTGTTCACAGGAAACTCGAAGGTGAGTCTCAGGATTGTTCATTTTAAAAACAGGAAGGATCATGTAGACATCATTTGGAGTTAAAGATCATTTTAAATTCCTTCTCAGCGTCTTTATTTAAATTCTTAGCCGGACTTTAATAAAGTTAATAATTTTGTCGTTTCTGTGACATCCTAATGTGTTAAAGCTTCAGCCTGATGATGAACGCTGACAGCTCTGTGAGTGTGGTTGGTCACTTACGCCTGTATTTCCTATATTTTATGCATCAAAAACTTTTCCCGGCTTCTCTGCTCTCTCTGTTCTCTCTGAACGCAAAACTGAATTTAACAACCAAAATCATATTTTTTTATTCTTTCTCCTAAAACACCCAGTAAACGTTACTTTCAAAATGAACAAAATTAATTTGTTAATGTTTTTTGTCTTTAGCAAAATTTTGTGTGAGTCACAGCAACCTGCAGTGTGTTTTCATGATAATGAAGAATCACCTCTTCATAACACCAGCTACATATACTCAGAAGCACAAGACACTTCTCTTTTGGCTAATAATAGTGTTCATGCTGTGAGAACATGTTTGCTTTGAGCTTTGTGGTGAAGCGCATCAGTGTGGAAATAATGGCAGCTTCGTGGTTGTGCACCTTTCTTGTTCTTAGAGACACCTCGCTTTTCTGTGTGCTTGTTGGCAAAAAAAGAAGAAAAACTGTAAAAAGGTGCATAAAAGTAATTAATATTAAATAATAAAACTTATTTATGTGGCTGTATTGCAATAATATCACAACGCTGTTGCAGTTGTACCTGCAATAATTTTAATGTGTTTTATTCTACAGAGAGTGAACCAGCTGCTTTTGATTTGTCACAGAGAACTGAATATGTCAGTTATTGACTAAAAACCATCAGAACGTGGTCCAGGTACAGCTGCTTTTTATCTTTCACTTTGGACGGAGAAAAGTTATCTGCTCACCTTGTTTCCATTCACCATGCTAAGCTAAGCTAACCGCATCAGGACTTGTGAAACAGACTTCTCATCACTGTCACACAAAAAAAATCGTTTGCGTTAGTACCGACTCAGATCGACTCAACAAGATTTGATTTGGATCAAGTAATTTTTTCATTATAGTCTAGTACCATAGACTATGATGGTACTAGACTCACATTATAGTCTAATGTGAGTGGTCATCGCAACAAAGGTGGGTAACAAGGCCATAATAGACCTGCTGCTCGGTCTGTGGCTTTTCGTCAGACTTGGGGACCACAGCGTTGTTTTTTCTTTGCTATTTCAATTTCTGGGTTTCACAAATGGTGTGACGCTCTCAAGACTCATCGAGGGACGGCACTGACAGTCCAATCGGTGGCATGCAGTTTGTTGACATGATATTTTCAGATGGCCTTGGATAGTATCACAGTGCAGTAGATACTAAAAAAGTACCGGATACCAGTTACTATGACCTAATGGAAAACCCTGACAGCTGTGGCGAGCTAACCTGAGTAGGTACTAATGGAAAAGTATTTCCTGAATAACTGACCTGCTCCTTTAATGAGATATGAGCAGCAGGAAGTGAGGGCAGTTACAGATGTGTGTTCCTCTTTATTCCTCTCAGAATAAAACTAGCTCCTACACTTAGTGTATTTTGTGTCACACTAAATATAATGTTTTTGTGATAATGTTCTAGAAAACGTTTTTGTCTACTTTTTCATAAGTAAGAAACACTTTGGACAGTACAAACAGAACCTGACAGAAGCCAGTTTCTATTGAAATGTAAAGAAGAAGAAAAAATGGTGATAATCTTTGTTTACAGAGGACCTGTTCTGGTGTTTCTTATTTTTTTTTGTCATATGCCTCATGTTCCTCTTGTGGATGTTTGTATTGAACAAAGTTTCTATTAATGGGTTCAGTGTATATAAATGTAACTGTGAACCTAAAGCTCAGGCTGCAACTCTAAACTAATCCCTAATATGACAGATAAGCTCCAGGGAACAGAGGGAGAACAGACAGGGAATGCAGAGGGAATAAATTCAAAGTAAAAATTCAAAGTAAAAACTGAAGCTGAGAGAAGAAACAAACTAGAAGAAATCATGTGATCAAAGTTAAAGATCAGCACAGATCTGTGAGCTCTAGGTTTGAAGAAGCAGCTAAAGTGTGAACAGAATGGAAGCTCTGTGATTTGTATCTGAGCTGGTTCCCAGTAAAGTCTGAACTGGGACTGTGTGTGATGCAGAGAGGTGGAGATTGGAGTTCTTTACTGAACTAAAAAGCTTGTAATCGTGTTTCCTGTTGTTCTAACTGTTTGTGTTTGTGTTCAGACTTTAAACCAGAGCCAGATGTCGTCTACTCTTCACTGAAGTAGTCCACCAGTCCAACCACTGATGTCCAGCTGCTGGTCTCTAACTGGTCCCCCCAGCACCTCAGACCAGAGGACATTCACATGCTAACAAGACTTCTGTGGGTTTCACAAAGGTCTCAGATGGAAACTGGACTTCTGGTTTGGTTCTGGCTAAATGACACATACCTCTATTAACTGAAGAAAACAAAGAATAAAGACTAAACCACAACCTCAGCCTAAATACAACCGGAGCATCAACCTGTGTCTTTAAATCTTCTTTTATTTGTGTTTGAGACTGAAGAGTGTTATCTCTTTGTTTACTCAGTCACCTAGAAACCAACCAGCAGCCACTGGCACGGTGAAAAAGTTTTATAATTTTTCCACTTTTCTGAGTAAATAAATATAATTGCCTGGTAGTAGTTATTTGTATTATTTCCACCTCTTCAATTAATTTTTAAATATTAATAAACAAGTCAATAAAGAATTCTTTTTACTGATGGTATGAGTTGCAAGATCTTTGGGTTGATATTGTTACAGCATCACCTTGATCACAAACTACACCGTTGTTGATCTAAAACTCATCATAAAATTCAATGTGATAAGACGGGTAAAAAAGAGACATGAAATGATCATGAACAAGCATGTCCAATTCAGCTTTGGAGACAACAGTCTTGACTTTAGCCATATTTCTTAAATGGAAAAAGCAAATAGGTCACAACCTTGATGTGAGCATAAAAAGTCAAATATTGGTCAAAAAATAACCAAAGAGTCTGAGCAGCAGCTTTTACCATGGATGAGAAAGAACCCAGATGTGAACAGTGTTCTTCAATAGTTGACTTTAGTTTCCACAAACCATTGTTGTTACAGCAGAACGGCTGATGTTTAACAACAGTTTAACCCTTAATTGACCAAGGTTCCAAGATAATTAATTGCTATGAACTGGTGGTAGTGTGGACTTGAGGCAGCCAGGTATCCCAGAATGCATTTCAATTCAATTTTATTTATATAGCGCCAAATCATAACAACAGTTGCCTCAAGGTGTTTTATACTGTAAGGTAGACCCTACAATAATACATCATTTCAATTCACAAGCAGCAATGGTGGTGGTGATCTAAACTGTAAGTAAAAGTTTTAAAATTTTTCTGTCACCAACTACACTTTAAATATTGTTTTGATATTGAATGTAGTGGCGTAATCTTCACATGTGTGCTCAGGTTGTCAGCATAGAACGTGTTCGCTAAAGTGCTCCATTCTTTTCGGTAATTTCGTTAGCTCTGCTAACAGTCAGCTGACAGTTCCATATGTTGCATCCGCAGATTCTTATTTTCACCAACGTGTCATGATTCGGCTGTGGCGTGGATCTAGGAACCAAATGCAGGACAGTCAGACGGAGGAATAAACTCAAAGAGGCTGCTTTACTGCAGTTGCAGAAAAACTCCATAAACAATAAACTTGCAATAACAAACCAATACCAATGCTAAATAGTGAGAAACCTTGAGAAAAGAGACTAGGGACGAGAAGCATGGAGGGAAACACACACACACGGGTATGAGGCAACAACGAGCACTGGAGGACATACACACAGGCAGGAACATGAGGGAACAGGTGGAAACACAGCTGGAACTAATTTGGCAGGACAAGGCAAGGTAAGCAAAACAGAATACACTGACATGAGACAAAGACCTTCAAAGTAAACTGAACCCAGGTGCCCAACACACTAAATTTGCAAAAAATAATTTTATTGTGTAATTTATATCTTTGTACAGCACTTTGGCCAACACTTTGTTGTAATTAAACTTGCTTTATAAATAAATAAACAAAACAGTACAGATAGAAACACATTGGCAGGAAAGACTAGACACGAAAAAACCGAGGGAGCACATAACCCAAAACCTAAGAACTAGAAAATCTTAACCAGAATAACACCAAAATGAAAAGATAATAATAATCAAAACAAAACCACTGAGTCCGAAAACTCAGGACGATAACAGAATGGTTGTCTCTTTCTGTCAGTGGTTCATCATGTGGTTTAACAAGATTAAACACTCAGCAAAAAAGGTCTCCATCCTCTCCAGCTCCAACAAATACATATATCTCTCAATATTATCCTCAGACAACAATTAAATTATTTTAATTGAAATTCTGCCTGGTCTACTGTCTCTATATTTCAGTCATATAAATAATGAGCCAACATTTTCCTCACGACACAACCAATCAGCTCGACAGAGCCTCAGTTTACCTGCATACATCCTGGTCACCTGTCAGCTGTTTAACACTTCTGCTGATTCAAGAAACACACCCATGTTACCTGGTGACAGTCACAGTTTAACATGGGCATTACTCGATATAATGTAATGTTGGCACGATATTGTGCACAAGATAAGTGAATGCTGTTTGTTTCCAGAGCGCAGAACTGCTGGATTAAAGATGAAAAACAGGATTGAAATGGACGAGACTGATACTGAGAAAACTACAGAGCACTTTATCTTTATCTCTATTATCTGGTGTTCATATGAGTTGGAATTTTTTAACTGTGAATTTTGAGTTAAAACTAATATTAGTTTTAACTGTCTCGAAATATTAAATCATCTTTTTTTTAATAGTTATTCAACTGTATTCTAAGTAACAGCTGTCTGTTAGAATGTTCATGTTAATAAAATAAAAATAAGTAAGGTTAACATATGATTCATGTCAGTTGTTTTTTTATGTTGGTGTTTTGGTCATGTTACGTTTAGCTGTCAAAGGCTTTGTCAAAACTATGAAACACATCACAGACTTCTGGATTTTGGAAGACAATTAGTAATGCTCATGAATGAGGCTAAAGGCAGTAAGCTGCCCTTTATAACAAAACATGTTAATAGCACCTCCACATTTATATTGTAACAGACTGGGTTACAAGTTAGTTGACCGTTGTGTTATCAGTGTTTTGTGTTCAGAATTGCCACTCACTTATGGCATAGTTGATCCACACCGGTAGCAATGTGATTTACTGAGTGTCTTGAATCAGTAATCGGCCTGTCAGATAAGCTACCTATGACAGAGAGTCTTGAGGAGAGCATGTGTGTGGTTTGACTGATAGTGTTTGGGGGGTGGATGTTAGAGAGTGTTGTCGTTGGTGTGTGCGGGGAAAAGGAGCACAAGTTGGGGCAGAGAGTAAGTGGGGGTTTGTTTTAATTCAGAAGAGCATGTTTTTTCCTGTTTTTTTGGTGTTGGCTGCAGTGTTGGTCAAGTTACTTGAAAAAAGTAATCAGTAACTAATTACCGATTACTTCCCCCAAAAAGTAATCCCATTACTTTACTGATTACTTATTTTCAAAAGTAATTAATTACTTAGTTACTTAGTTACTTTTTAAAAACACGATTTACAACCTGAATAGGTGATAAAGCGATAGATCTTTCAGCCCAATTCTACTTTATCTGCATAACCCATCATACAAAATGTAATCAAATCAAATGGAAAAGTCTCTTTTTAAAACTTGTTTTATTAGTTTTACTCTTTTAACTTTATGCATCAAGCAAAAATTTAATTATATGCAACATTCTCTGACTTGAATAAATTAGTTTAACATTTAAACCTATTTTCTGCACATTCCAGCCGGCCCTAGCCGCAACCTGAACTCCCCTTCCACTGTTTATTAGCTCCTGTGTCACAGTGCTGACAGGTAAAAGCATATCCTTGGAACTCTGACACATTTCCCCAATGCAGCCGAGCTACGAGCGGAGCCCTGCTGCCCGCGTTAACCCGCGAGCTGCGGGCAACACGTCAGGCAGGCTAACCGGCTGGAATGCTACTCGCAGGCCGGCTAACGATAGCTGGCATGAACCATAGCATAATTCCCCACTGTTTATTCCCACAGTGTTAAGCAGGCCAACAGCGAACGTTTGGAACGCTGAAGCCGTATCCCCTCTGTGTTAACACACTTAGCAGCCGAGCTGCACAGTGCCAAGGCGACAGCGTATGCTTGAACACTGAAGCCGTGTCCCTGCCGCGTTTCCACACTGTAGCCGAGCTACTCGCTAGCCGGCAGCTGCACAGCATGGTCCGACCAGCGCATAAGCCTGTTTTTTTTTTTTCGAGGCGATATGCTGGGGAAGGGGGACCAACATAGGGGAAGCAAGGGCCAGCTAGGGGGAACCAAGCTAAGGGATACCAGGGGAATACCGGGGCTACCAGGGGACCTAGAAGGAAGAAATACATCGCCCACGAAGGATGCCGAAGCACGCTCCAATAGACGCACACACACAGTACTCTCAAGGTAAGCATTCTTTCGCACACACACACAACAAGTGGAGATCAAATGATCACTGGTGTCACGTCTGCACAGCTGTTTTATATGTAAGTTGTGGAGCATAGCCGGGTGTGCCAGAGTGTCTTAAAGAAATATCCACACACCACGACCAAGGGGGGTCATACCCCGTACATATGGAATATGTAACGGTGTGGAGAGATAGTCTCGATATGCTAGAGAACGTGTTACTGCCCATCTCTGGTTGGCTGTGGCCCACAGTAGCCTGTGTTACTGTTTTTAATAAACAGCTGGTAACGTCTTGATGCATGCTCAATCGTCCAGGTAAGTAAATTCCCAAAAGTTTTTTTCTGTTCATCTGGACATAGCATTTTCATCGGGAGAAACGTTTTGTCACTCATCCAAGTGACTTCTTCAGTCTCAGCTGACTGCAGGTTTCCCAATCAGTACACTTGCATAATGACTGAAACCAGCCCACTGAAGGAACAATGGGCTGGGAGGTCAGTTCATAATCATAATTATGCGAATTCTCATGTCCATTGATCAACAACCACTGATCAAAGCTCACTGATCAATGGAAGAGTGAATCTACAATAGGCAAGCAGCTTGGTGTGAAAAAATCAACTGTGGGAGTGTAACAGTGTTTATGTGGTATTATTCCACTTGCCACAAATATCAGTGTAATGGGGAAACAGCCCCCCCCCTCTCGGTGTGGCTGGTTAGGTGAGGCTGGCTGCAGTAATCGCTGCCAGTCTGCCGTAGCCATACGAGAGGTGAGTTGTATTGTTCCGCACACAAGATAGCTAAGTAGTACAGACACATAAAACATGTTTGATTAGCTGATGAGCATCGAGTGTAATAAGTGCTTAGTGGACACATGCCCAACACCAGTTTTATGTACTTTTCATTTGTTTATTAATATGTGAAACTGTATGCTAAAGCGAAATGCTAATGAGATGTTCTGCCGTAGTGTGCTGTGCGGAGTGGTGTGTGGCGAGCCTGTGCACTGATAATACACCGTTGTTTCCATTCAGGTACATCATTTGTTGTTGCTGTTATTGTATTGTATATTAGAAATTGTAATATTGCTGCAGTAATCGCTGCCAGTCTGCCGTAGCCATACGAGAGTGTGCTGTGCAGAGTGGTGTGTGGCGAGCCTGTGCACTGATAATACACCGTTGTTTCCATTCAGGAAATAAAGTGGCAACGATCGATCAGCGACTCCTTGTCTTTTTAAAAACACTACACAACGCAGAGTCGAGGAGTCTGTTTGGGCCGAACTGTTGCAGCGGGATGAAGCAGAAACCGGTTACACTGGTGCCGTGACCCCAGCTCCTGCTATCCTGCGACCGCAACGGGGGCCGTCTACTTCCTGGAAGGTGGAAAAGTCGCGGGAGACTGGCTTTTCTTAGTCCCGCCATTTTCTGCGTTCTTTAGAGACATCGGGGCGGGGCTCTGTGCTTTTTTTTGGAGAGTTAAAAAAAAAAAGAAAAAGGGAGGGACACATTGCTGAGCCATGGCAGATTTTCCCAGTTTTGGCAGGGGAAGGGGGGCAGTTGGTTTTACCCCTCTGCACTCATATGGCAGAGGCAGATCAAGGTTGCTGACAGCCCCAGTTTCCTCCACACCTAAGCCTGTCCTTGCTGAGTTAAATGAAAACCCTATTGTTGGGAACTGTGATGATCTACAAAATACTAGATCAGAAACCAGTCCCACAAAAGAGAACCTTTATGCAGAGATTGCAACGCAAATTGGGTTTTCTATTGGGGAAAGCATTGCCTCTTGTCTTGAATCTCGGTTGGGCTCTGGAGTGGGAAACAGTGTTGTTGGGTCTGCCAATAATGTGTTATCTGAACCCTCACTATTGAATGTGATTGTAAAGTCTGATGTTAAAGAACCTGTGTGTTTTAGAGGGGATGGCTGTGATACATGCAGTGTTCAGGAAAGGGAGGAAATGATGATGACTTTTTTTAAGAGAAGAGGGGTACCAGTTGCTGAACAAGCCGATGATGTGCTAAGTAAACTGCTGGGGAGGGCACAAGAAATAGTCAAGGTGGGCATACGTAGTAAGCCATCGGTGTGTCTTGAGAGGGGCCCAGAGCCCATTTTTGAGATCTTAAAGCAGCACTTCAGTGACACTGCCTGTTCAAGCATGCCTTTAGCTGACTTTTATGCAACACTACCCAACTCAGGTGAAACACCGTTTGATTACTGGCTCAGGTTGAACAGAGCCATGGAGGTGACAGAAGACTGTCTGAAGAGACAAAATAAGTCCTTTGCATATCTGACAAAGGAGCTGACTGCTATGTTTATCCGCCACTGTCCAGACTCAGAACTGTCTCTTATTTTCAAGTGCAAGCCCCTGCAGCAGTGGACGGTTGCTGATGTGCACGAGAAATTGCTGGAGCATGGCAAGGACTGGAAGTGCACCCCTCAGTTTAGTGCAGTCAGTGCCTTGAGTTTTCAGCAACAGGAGGTGAGTCCTAATGTGCAGCAGGCGACAGGCAACAGTAAGTGTATTACACCATCACCAACCTCTACCTCAGCATCACTTACCGACCTTCATGCAAAACCACCTACTGATCGTCTTGATCATGTGATAGCCCTGTTAGAGAAAGTCCTGGAGGGACAGCCTCGACAAGCAAAGCTGCCTGCTAAGGATGATGTAAGGGTTCCCCGGAACCAAACACACAAAATTGTGCCTTGCGTGATTTGTGGTGACACTGAACACTCTACGTATCACCACTGTAGAGCCCATCAGCTATGTTTCATCTGCCATGCTGGCGACCACACACGGACTCAATGCCCCAGGGCCGTGTCTGTCAGAGTGAGGGGGCCTGAATCAGCCACCCAGCAGCTGGGAAACTAGATGGCCTACATGTGGAGGGGGCAAGTGTTAGGCCTGAAATCGCCCCCAAAGAGGATGATTTTGATGATTTAGAATCTGTATTACACACTGTTTGTGAGGAGCGCCAGCTAGGCCGGAGACCTATTCTTCAGAACACACACAGACTAAAACAGCATGATGAGCTGTTCTATGAAAATGTGACCCTGGGTGGCAAAGTGTCTGTTAAAGCCATGCTTGACAGTGGCTCTATGGCCTGCACCCTCAGCACCAATATGATGCCCCAACTGTTACATCATGCAGTGCTGCAGACCCCCACCTTGCAACCCACGGATGTCGTCCTGATTGGCTGTGGTGGTTCGAGGACAGTTCCATCAGGTGTGTGTGACATTACAGTGGAGATATATGGCTGTAAAGTTGTTGTGCCAATGTTGGTGATTGCAGGGCAGAATGAGGACCTCATTTTGGGCAGTAACCTAATGAGGTATCTGAGTAATCGCTTGAGGGAAGAGGGACATTTGGGAGAGGAATGCAGCAAGACTCTGAGTGCAGAAGAACAGCTTAATAAAAATCTGCTGAGTTCAATGTCAGGAGTGGTGGCCCCAGGGCATGTTGGTGATAAGATCGGAACTGTCAAGCTAAAGAGAGCTGTAACATTAGAGCCCTTGACAGAACACCTTGTTTGGGGCAGGCTGCAGCTAATGAATAATGGGGAAGTGGGCAGTGCTGTCATTGTAGAGCCCACCGGGTCAAGGTCTGGACCGAGGTCAGTTATGGTTGGGAGAACTGTAGCACATCTAAACAGTGATGGGTGGCTCCCTGTGAAAGTGCTGAACCCCTTTGACAAGCCGATAACACTGAAACGGAACATGAAGTTGGCTGACGTGTCCCCCTGTGCAGCAGTGGAGAACTTCACCCCCACTGGCTCCTACTTGCAACAGAACATGCAACGGTCTACTGGCTCAGCTTGGTGCCATGATGAGCAGAGTCTAGTCACTGAAGTTTCCACTCTGCCAGATGATTCACCCTCACAGGAGGTGACAAGTGGTTGTAGCCCCCTACATGCAGTGCTGCAAAATCTGGGGCTGTCTGATATTGACATTGATTCATGTGCAGTTTCGCTGGCTGGCAAAGAAAAACTGGTTGGCCTTATAGCCCAGTTTGAGTCTATCTTCTCGAGAGACAAGCTGGATTGTGGCAAGGCTAACGGCTGCCTACATCGAATTCGAGTTGTGGACGACAAGCCATTCCGGTTGCCATGCCGACGTGTGCCACCGACTCATTATGAAAAACTAAGACAGGCTCTGAATGACATGGAGGAACGGGAAATAATTCGGAAGTCTTGCAGTGAGTTTGCATCACCCCTGGTCTTAGTTTGGAAGAAATCCGGTGAGTTGAGAATCTGTAATGACTTTCGCTGGCTTAATGCTAGAACTGTCAAAGATGCTCACCCACTCCCACATCCGGCTGACGCACTGGCTGCTTTGGGAGGGAACGGATTGTTCTCCACAATGGACTTGACTTCGGGTTATTATAATGTGGAGGTGCATGAGGAGGACCGTAAGTACACGGCATTTACGTCTCCATTTGGGTTGTACGAATATAATCGTATGCCACAAGGACTGTGCAATAGTCCAGCCACCTTCATGAGGATGATGCTAGGCATTTTTGGGGATCAGAACTTCCTCAGTGTGCTGTGTTATCTTGACGATGTTCTGGTTTTTGCCCCGACAGAAGAATTGGCACTGGAGCGCTTGCATATGGTGTTCCAGAGACTCCAGGTTCACAACCTTAAGTTGGCTCCAAAGAAGTGCCATTTTCTGAGACAGTCTGTGAAATTCCTGTGGCACATTGTAAATGCTGATGGGATACAGTCAGACCCTGACAAAATAGCATCCATTACATCCCTTACAGAGGCAGACCTTATGGAAGAGGGTTCGAGTGTCCCATCCCAACAGAAGGTCCGCTCATTTTTGGGGATGGTAATGTTCTACCAACAATTTATTGAGAACTGCTCATCCATCGCAAAACCTCTGTTTCGGCTGACATCTGGGGATAAAGGCCCTCGTGGTTCACGGCGAAAGCACCGGCTGGTGCGTAAAAAGCTGTGTGAGGAGGACTGGACGGATGAATGCAGGGCAGCTTTCAATGAGGTGAAGCAGGCCTTGTTGGATCGAGTGCTCCTGGCCCATCCTAATTTTGAGGAGCCCTTCTTGCTCTCTGTTGATGCCTCCAGCAGTGGCCTTGGTGCCGTGTTGTCGCAAGTTCCTTCTGGAGCTTCTACATCAAGACCGATCGCCTTTGCCAGTAAGACACTCAATCATGCACAGTCCAAGTACCCAGCGCATAGGCTGGAGTTCTTTGCATTGAAGTGGGCGGTGTGCGACAAGTTCCATCACTGGTTGAGGGGTCATCAGTTTACCGTATGGACGGATAATAACCCTCTCACTTACATACTTTCTAAGCCAAGACTGGATGCATGTGAACAGAGGTGGATCGCAAAGCTAGCGCCTTTCCAGTTTGACATAAAGTACATTCCTGGTCCTAAAAATGTGGTTGCTGACGCGCTGAGCAGGGAGCCCTTCGTGCACCCCAGGGCCTCACACCGTTTGATAAGAGTTCCATATAAGGAACTTCTGGCAGAAGCAGAGGCAGTCGCCACTGGTGGGGTTCAGGAGGCCTTCAGATGGACTGTTCACTCAGCTGATAAGGCCTCAAGCAATGACCAGCCTGTTGTTTCGCACTGCACGGCTGTTGCACAGACAGGAATGCTGACATCTTCTGAGGTGGGAGCTGTCTTCCAGGCCCATAGTGAACATGAGTCCAGGGTGTGGCCACATGCTCTCCTTCTGCCCCAATGCTCTCAGACTGTGCTTACGCCAAACCAGTCTGACTCTGAACCCTTCTCGCATGATGACCTAGTGGGACACCAGTGGCGTGATGATGTGCTATGCAGAGTGATCTCCTATGTGGAAAGGGGACGGAGACCCTCGAGGAGGGAGCAGGCAAGTGAACCGGTTGATACGAAGAGATTTCTAAGGGCTTGGGACAAGTTAACTGTGAGGGATGGTGTGCTGTATCGAGTCTCCAAGAATCCCGTCTCAAAGACAAAGACTTATCTGTATGTTGTTCCGCCAACCTTGCGGCTCGCTGTACTGAAAGGCGTCCATGATGAAGCCGGTCACCAGGGACAACAACGAACACTTTATCTGGCCAGGCATAGATTCTACTGGCCTGGTATGGCCAAACATGTGTCAGAGTATGTACGGTGCTGCAGAAGGTGTGTTGTTAGCAAGTCGCCTGAGCCAGAGGCGAGAGCACCTTTGGAGAATATCAGAACATCAGAGCCTCTTGAACTGGTCTGCATAGATTTTTGGTCTGCGGAGGATTCGGCGAACAAATCAGTGGATGTGCTTGTGGTCACAGACCACTTTACCAAGATGGCTCAGGCCTTCCTATGCCCCAATCAGTCTGCTAAGGCGGTGGCACACCAACTCTGGCATAACTACTTCTGCATCTACGGCTTTCCGAAACGCCTTCACTCGGATCAAGGAGCTAATTTTGAGAGTGTGCTCATTGCCGAGCTATTGAATGTGGCAGGTGTCCAGAAGTCTCACACGACCCCATACCATCCGATGGGAAACGGCTCCTGCGAGAGGATGAACCGTACCTTGGGCAACATGATTCGTGCATTACCCCCAAGAGCCAAGCAAAGGTGGCCTGAGGCACTGAAAGCTCTCACATTCGCCTATAACTGCACAGTCCATGAGACAACTGGCTATGCGCCATTTCTGCTGATGTTTGGCAGAGTGCCAAGACTGCCGATTGATGTGATCTTTGGCTCTGTTATTGAGCACCAAGACATCATGAACTATGATCGATATGTCCAGACATTGAGGAGGGACCTCAAAGAGGCCATGGATTTGGCGCAGGAGGTGGCACGCAAAAATTTGAAGCGTCACACGGACCTCTACAACCGGAAAGTGCGGGGAGCCCCAGTAGCGATTGGTGATCGCGTCCTTTTGGCCAACAAAAAGGGACGTGGCAAAAGAAAACTTGCTGATCGCTGGGAGAGTGTTGTCTATACAGTTTTTGACAAAAATGATGAGAGTCACACCTTTAAGCTGATGGATGATTCCACAGG
The DNA here is from genome assembly GCF_900408965.1 of Simochromis diagramma. NCBI lineage: Eukaryota > Metazoa > Chordata > Actinopteri > Cichliformes > Cichlidae > Simochromis > Simochromis diagramma. Next base: position 59,554 of record NW_024386960.1, read on the forward strand.
GCAAGTGAAAGTTGTGCATCGCAACCTGATAATGCCAGTGAACTTCCTCCCTCTCAGTGGTGTTTCAGTTCAGGATGATGGAGATGAGCTTTCTGAGTCTGGCTCGCTGATGGTTGGATGCGACGGAGAAGCTGTCTGCAACTCATCAGTGGGCACGGCTGAATACAGGACGAGAGCTTGGGTGTCTGACTTACCGTCTGCAGTGTCCAGCGACTCGCTGATGACAGAGGTTACTCAACCAGAAGGCAGCATGGTGGATCGAGAGCTTGCCTGTACCAGCGTTCCCCCTGTTGACACTGAGGAGCAGGTAGATGCCACCTCTGGTGGTCAACATTCTGACCTGCTTATGTCTGTGGCCCCAGTTGCAGCCTCCTCTGTTTTGGAGTTGGCAGCCATTACGGACGGTGACCAGGACAATGAAGCTGCTACTGAGGGTCATGTCTCAACCACAGTTGTTCCACCCAACGCAGACCCGATTGATGTTAGCAGGGTGGTGGGGACCCGTGCTAGATCGAGAGTGGGACGGTTACTTAAGCCTGTTTCCAGGTTGATTGAAATGATGCATCAGAGACCTGTTAAAGTGTAAATATTGTTGATAACTGTGAGTTGATTCTATTGTTGTTGAAGTGGGACTTTGATCTTTAAAATTGAAACTGATTATTTGTCGTTGATTTTTCTGTGTCGGAGTGGCGTACAGTTATGATGTGATGAAATATGTAACTGGCATATTTTGTTCTTTTTTGGAAGGGGTCTGGCCAACTTCTTCTTCTACTTCCTTTGGGGATAGTCCTCTGACTGAATTTTCTTTGTGACTGTACGACCTGGTATTACTGAACAGATTTATCACATGTTGATAGCTATGGATTAGCTATTGGATTTTTTTTTTTTATCTTGTTCTTTTTTTTGAGGACTATTGGGTTTTTGTCCTCTGTTTGTGTTATGGTGACTGTGGTGTACCTGATTTTTTTTAAGGGTGTTTTTTTTGTTTGTGGTGTTTGTTTATTTGAGTGTGCAAGTGGAATTCAGCAGGGGGGGGATGTAACAGTGTTTATGTGGTATTATTCCACTTGCCACAAATATCAGTGTAATGGGGAAACAGCGCCCCCCCTCTCGGTGTGGCTGGTTAGGTGAGGCTGGCTGCAGTAATCGCTGCCAGTCTGCCGTAGCCATACGAGAGGTGAGTTGTATTGTTCCGCACACAAGATAGCTAAGTAGTACAGACACATAAAACATGTTTGATTAGCTGATGAGCATCGAGTGTAATAAGTGCTTAGTGGACACATGCCCAACACCAGTTTTATGTACTTTTCATTTGTTTATTAATGTGTGAAACTGTATGCTAAAGCGGAATGCTAATGAGATGTTCTGCCGTAGTGTGCTGTGCGGAGTGGTGTGTGGCGAGCCTGTGCACTGATAATACACCGTTGTTTCCATTCAGGTACATCATTTGTTGTTGCTGTTATTGTATTGTATATTAGAAATTGTAATATTGCTGCAGTAATCGCTGCCAGTCTGCCGTAGCCATACGAGAGTGTGCTGTGCAGAGTGGTGTGTGGCGAGCCTGTGCACTGATAATACACCGTTGTTTCCATTCAGGAAATAAAGTGGCAACGATCGATCAGCGACTCCTTGTCTTTTTAAAAACACTACACAACGCAGAGTCGAGGAGTCTGTTTGGGCCGAACTGTTGCAGCGGGATGAAGCAGAAACCAGTTACAGGAGCAATCATCAGAAAATGGAAGACATACAAGACCACTGATAATCTCCCTCGATCTGGGGCTCCACGCAAGATCTCATCCCGTGGGGTCAAAATGATCATGAGAACGGTGAGCAAAGATCCCAGAACCACACGGGGGGACCTGGTGAATGACCTGCAGAGAGCTGGGAGCAAAGTAACAAAGGTCACCATCAGTAACACACTACAACGGCAGGGAATCAAATCCCGCAGTGCCAGACGTGTTCCGCTGCTGAAGCCAGTGCATGTCCAGGCCCGTCTGAAGTTTGCCAGAGAGCACATGGATGATACAGCAGAGGATTGGGAGAATGTCATGTGGTCAGATGAAACCAAAGTAGAACTTTTTGGTATAAACTCAACTCGTCGCGTTTGGAGGAAGAAAAATACTGAGTTGCATCCCAAGAACACCATACCTACTGTGAAGCATGGGGGTGGAAACATCATGCTATGGGGCTGTTTTTCTGCCAAGGGGACAGGACGACTGATCCGTGTTAAGGACAGAATGAATGGGGCCATGTATCGTGAGATTTTGAGCCAAAACCTCCTTCCATCAGTGAGAACTTTGAAGATGAAATGAGGCTGGGTCTTCCAACATGACAATGATCCAAAACACACCGCCCGGGCAACAAAGGAGTGGCTCCGTAAGAATCATTTGAAAGTCCTGGAGTGGCCTAGCCAGTCTCCAGACCTCAACCCCATAGAAAATCTGTGGCGGGAGTTGAAAGTCCGTGTTGCTCGGCGATGGCCCCAAAACATCACTGCTCTCGAGAACATCTGCATGGAGGAATGGGCCAAAATACCAGCTACTGTGTGTGCAAACCTGGTAAAGACCTATAGTAAATGTTTGACCTCTGTTATTGCCAACAAAGGTTATGTTACAAAGTATTGAGTTGTATTTTTGTTATTGACCAAATACTTATTTTCCACCCTGATTTACGAATAAATTCTTTACAAATCCTACCATGTGGATTCATGGATTTTTTTTTCACATTCTGTCTCTCACAGTTGAAGTGTACCTCTGGTGCAAATTACTGACCTCTGTCATCATTTTAGGTGGGGGAACTTGCACAATCGGTGGCTGACTAAATACTTTTTTGCCCCACTGTAGATGGTTTCTTTTACTCCTCTTTCAAACAATCTGTCTTCTCTCTCCAAAATGTGAACATTGGCATCCTCGAAAGAGTGACCTTTGTCCTTTAGTTGCAGATGGACAGTCGAGTCTTATCCTGTGGAGGTGGCTCTTCTATGTTGTGCCATGTTTTTATGAAGTGGCTGCTTGGTCTCTCCAATATAGAGGTCCGAGCATTCCTCGCTACACTGTACACCATACACGACATTGTTAAGTTTGTGTTTAGGAGTTTTGTCTCCTGGGATGAACCACTTTGCCTGAGTGTGCTGCTGGATCTAAAGTAATCTGTGGTGTCGTGCTTGGAGAAGACTCTCCTGAGTTTTTCCGATACACAAGCTACATAGGGGATGACAATGTTGTTGCATTTGTCTTTCTAATCCTCCCTAGTTGGTGTCTGATGTTCTTTTCTGTGAATCTTTGCTGTCTTAATGAAAGCCCAATTAGGATGTTTTAAGAGCGGGCTTTGTGTGTGTGAGCTTTCAGAAGCCCAGGGTTAATAATCAGGACCCTACAAAACCGGGCAGAAAATGTTCCCTATGAGCCTGAAAGGAAAAAGAGGGAACACACACATGTAAAGGAAGCTCTTAAAACATGAGGTTATCCCAATTGGGCTTTTAGCAAGTTTCCAAATGCCGTTTGTTATTGTGGAGAAACACCTACTAAAGAGAAGGGCCACCAGGCCAACGCAAAGGTTTTGACTCAATCAGCGTTAACTTTGTGTTAAAATAAATTCATGAAGACAGCCGAAGGGTCAGGACTGCCAAAATGAATTAAATAAATACATCATTAAAGTTGATAATACTGATGATGTGCCCCTGGACACATCATCAGTGATGTAACCTAGGGTCATTGAGGGTTTCGTGTCTTTCAACAATCAGACCCCCTCTCCCAGGAGACCCAGCCAGGGTTGATCAAGCCCCAGCTTGTGTCCAGGTAGCGCTACCCTACATGCCATGCCTCTCCTCTTTTGATCCACAGCCACTTCGTCACTGCTTCTGCTGCGTTGGTAGCCAACTTAATGGCTCTTCGCTGGTTAGCCCCTACAATGCCTAGCATTTTGTATGCCCTGCAAAGGGATTGACCCGCGAATCCTCGAACATCCCACTTTGATGGGTTGGCGTCTTGCCCGCCAGCCATTACTCCGGCACTCGTCCACTAACTCGGAATACTTTGCCCTCTTTCTCTCATGAGCTTCCTCCATACAGTCTTCCCAAGGCACAGTAAGCTCCAGAAGGATTACCTGCTTGGAGGCAACTGAAGTAACAACAATGTCTGGCCTCAGAGTTGTCTTGGCTACCCCTTCGGGGAACTTTGCCAGGTCAACTCTCAGCTCCCAATCGTGCGCCATTGCCAACATGCCAGGCGAGGTGTTTTGGACTGGTGCTGCTGGGTTCTCCCCAGTTTTTATAAATGTTACCTTGTTCTTAACTGAGCAGGTGCTCTTATTATGACTGATCCCACTTCAGATCGAATCCGCTACAGCCTTCAGGACTTGATCGTGTTGCCAGCGATATTGCCCTTGGGCCAGGGCTTTTGGGCAGCAACTTAAAATGTGCTCCAGGGTTCCTCTGTTCTGACAGAGAAGACAGCCTGGTGTCTCCACTTTCCCCCAAGTGAAGAGATTTGATGGACTTGGTAGCACATCATATACTGCGTGAATCAGGAATTTTATCCGCTGGGGTTCTGCTTTCCACAGATCATTCCATGTGACCTTGCACTTGTAACCTTGGGTTGTGTTGCGTGGTTGAGAGGAGGCGGCAAAACACTTAGCAGGCTAGTCGGAAGAACACACACCCATGCTGGTATCGGTAATCCACGGTGGTTCTTTAATACGCCTTCTTCAACAACCATATAAAAGCCCGGCTGAACGGCTGCGGCTCAACAACATAACACCCAGCGTTCATACAACCCAAGCGTTGCAAACAAAACAAAAAAAGGTCTGGAGAAGAAAGCATAAATCCATCCCTCGTTAAGCACAAGCGTGCAGGCACGTGTCCTCATAATCCCAGAAAGAGAGAGCAGTGGCACAAACTGATGACACCATCAACCCTCGACCTGGATGTCTTAAAGGGACACCACACCATAGTGGCTTTTACACACTCTACAACTTGCTCCCATTTTGTCCAAGCCCCCTGCTGCCTCAATTGCACGCTGACTTCCCCTCAACTCCTGCTCGCACCTCCTCACGGATCAGCGACCGCCTATCTTTCCCCTGTGCCTTGTTGTAGTTAGGTGTTCTACTGCTACCCAAGCCCACTCTTCCCTGGGCCACTGTACCCACTATCACCCTTTGCTGCAGCCTTGATACTGTAATCTCAACAGCCTCAGCAGCCCTCCACTTCCGCCCGGTCCTAACCTCTATTCCAGCCAGGGCAACCCGGGGGTCACTGGACTCCCAATATTGGAGCAGCTCCCTGGAACGGCTCACCATAAACTCCTTGCTTAGGCTGCTAAAGTGGAGCTTCTGCTTGTTGTTATGACCATACAGAGCGATGCTACTCAGGCTTCGTGGCAGACCCAACCACCTGCGCAGAAACCTGCTGATCCTCATCTCGAATCCTTCCACTGTTGAGATGAGAACTTTATAGACTAAGAGGGGACACAAAATCCGGGTTAGAATTTCTTGCTGATAAATCCATGCTTTAAACTTGCCAGGAAGGCCAGATTTATCCACTGATGAGAGCCAGGCCTCCAGGTCTTCGTTGGTCGCTTGTATAATTAATTAAATGGGTCAATAATTAATTAAATGTGTTAATTAAATAAAAATTAAAATAAATAAATAATTGATTGATTGAATGTTTTAAATGAAATGAATGGCCATTTAATTAATTATTGTAATATTTGTATAATTAATTAATTCCAAATGTAATTAATTAATGAAAAAATAATTAAATATTTAAGGGTCTATTTAATGAATTCATTTTGTCACTCCTGGCCCTCCATGGCATACTATTTCCTGTAGTATCAGCTGTACCACTGTCTCTGTACAAATGAAGGAAGAGGACATCTTCAGAGGAAGAGGGCGGGCTTTACTTGGTTTCAGTAACAGAAATGAAAAAAGCTCAAATGAGTGAGAAGGACGATGAAGGAAACATCTGTGCTGTGTCTGCTCTGTAAGTAGAATCTCTGTGTTTGTTTGAATTCTTGTACTTTGACTGTCTGCTCTCCTGATAACTGATGATGGAGGAGAAGACATGAAAAACAAATCAGGCTGAATTCAAGTTCAAAACACCACGAGGACCAACTGCAGGTCTCATCTGACTCTTTATCTTTGCTCAGTAGTCGAGGAAACACAGCAGGCAGTGAAAAGATCAACTCATTCACTCATTATATCAACACAGCTACACAGTGGACACATGACTTTACTGTGTTATTTAATTACACTGAATATTTTGTAAATACCCACAGTATAGTCAGTGCAAATAAAATAATTATTTTAATTATTGCTGTTAAAACAATGTTGCTCATTTTCAGAGCTGCTTTTTAAAAATGCATGCCAAACTAGAGGTACAGGAAACAGAGGTTCGTGAGATCTTTCAATAGTTGCTTTTCAGCATCTGCTGTTGAAATGATTGTAGTATTAGAGGCATCATAGCAGTCCGGTTGTTAGTGCTGTTTGTGTGGAGTTGTTCTTTATGTTCACCTCAAATCAACCTGAGTGTCATTTCTCTTTAGTTCTGATCTCACTGCTGAGCTGCACAACAAACCAAGGTCAGTAACCTTCTTCTGTCACAGTTTAAACCTGAGAAATGCTCACTGATATGACCTGATTCTGTTCAAGTAGTGATAATGTCATATGTCAGCACTCGAGATGTGATGCAGAGGAAAGTTTAACTGAAGGCTTTTTATCAGCACTTTATTGAGCTGATGAAAAACAGATTTTGACAAAAGCATATCATAATTTTAACGCTTACAGCTCATCTGACTGTGAGTCCCAGCAGCTCTCAGTTCTTTGAAGGAGACTTTGTGTCTCTGAGCTGTGAGGAGGACGACAGCTCTGCTGGATGGACTCTGAGGAGAAAACCAAGCAAAGGAAATACCACTAAGTGTGGAGACGGGTGGGGAACATCATTTAACTCTTCCTGTGACATTAGTTACATCGTTGAACGAGACAATGGAGTTTACTGGTGTGAGTCCAGAGAGGGTCCCATCAGTAACATGGTTAACCTGACAGTCACTGGTAAGCTGAGTGTGTGGAGTTAGTGTTGATGAAGCTGTGTGTAAATGGATGAAATGCTGTAGTTTGTCTCTGTGTTGAGGTGGATCAGTGATCCTGCAGAGTCCTGTCCTCCCTGTGATGGAGGGAGATGACGTCACTCTGCTCTGTAAAACAAAGACCACTCCCTCAAACCTCCCAGCTGCTTTCTATAAAGATGGCTCCCTCATCAGGAAGCAGCCTACAGGTCACATGACCATCCAGCATGTTTCCAGGTCTGATGAAGGCCTCTACAAGTGTGACATCATCGGTCATGGAGAGTCTCCATCCAGCTGGATCACTGTCACAGGTGACACACTCACCTGTCTGTGTTTCTGCAGCTTTCAACATTCACAATGTGACGACAACTTAATGACTGTGTTTGCTTTATTTTAGGGGAACACGCCACCACACCTCCAGTTACATCCACACCTCCATCTACATCCACCTCTGCTGCTGTTCTCTCTGTGTTGTCATTTGTTGGATCATTCTTTTTTGTGGTTCTACTGGTGTTACTGGTTCTGCTGGTGAGACGATGTGTTCACAGGAAACTCGAAGGTGAGTCTCAGGGTTGTTCATTTTAAAAACAGGAAGGATCATGTAGACATCATTTGGAGTTAGAGATCATTTTAAATTCCTTCTCAGCGTCTTTATTTAAATTCTTAGCCTGACTTTAATAAAGTTAATAATTTTTTCGTTTCTGTGACATCCTAATGTGTTGAAGCTTCAGCCTGATGATGAACGCTGACAGCTCTGTGAGTGTGGTTGGTCACTTACGCCTGTATTTCCTATATTTTATACATCAAAAACATTTCCCGGCTTCTCTGCTCTCTCTGTTCCTCCTGATGAACGCAAAACTGAATTTAACAACCAAAATCATATTTTTTTAGTCTTTCTCCTAAAACACCCGGTAAACGTTACTTTCAAACTGAACAAAATTAATTTGTTAATATTTTTTGTCTTTAGCAAAATTTTGTGTGAGTCACAGAAACCTGCAGTGTGTTTTCATGATAATGAAGAATCAACATCACCTCTTCATAACACCAGCTACATATACTCAGAAGCACAAGACACTTCTCTTTTGGCTAATAATAGTGTTCATGCTGTGAGAACATGCTTGCTTTGAGCTTTGTGGTGAAGCGCGTCAGTGTGGAAAAAAATGGCAACATTGTGGTCGTTTATCTATCTTGTTCTCAGAGGCACCTCGCTGTTCTGTGAGCTCGTTGGCAAAAGCTGCATAAAAGTAATTAATATCACAGCACTGTTGCAGTTGTAACTGCAATAATTAAATTTATTTTATTCTGCAGAGAGTGAAGCAGCTGCAGTTGATTCATCTGTGAGAACTGAATATGTCAGTTATTTACCAAACACCATCAGAACATGGTCCAGGTACAGCTGCTCTTTATCTTTCACTTTAGACAGAGACATGCTAGCTGCTCACCCTGTTTCCATTCACCATGCTAAGCTAAGCTAACCACATCAGGACTCCAGCTCAGAGCTCTGACTTGTGAATCAGATTTCTCATCACTGTCACAAACAAAATACCCTTTTGCATTTTGTCAGACTTGGGGACCACAATGTTTTTTTGTAGCTATTTCCATTGCTGGGTTTCAAAAATGGCAAGATGCTCTCGTGACTCATCAAGGGACGCCGCTTACCATCCAATCGGTGGCATGCAGTTTGTTGACATGAGATTTTCAGTTCGCCTTGGATAGTATCACAGTTAAGTAGATACTAAAAAAGTACCTGTCAAGAGATGTATTCTGAAACACTTCTTCAGCAGAGAATCAGAGAGAAGAAACACACAGGTTTTCTTGATAGCAAGGGCAGCCACCAGAGCATTCGCACATGAGTGAGGGCTCAGAGCTCTCAAGAGTAGCAAACCGTCCATCTCCCGTTAGACAGGAAGTAATGAGAAGTAGCACTTCCGGTAGGATGTCAAAATAAAATGAACAGTGTGCCAGAAACAAATAAAGATTGCATGAACTTATATAACATTACATAACATGAGGGGCGACTCTTAAGGAGCCAGAACATAATGAATTACAGTAGTCCAGCCTGGAAGTAATAAATGCATGAACTAGTTTTTCAACATCACTCTGAGACAAGATGTTTATAATTTTAGAGATGTTGCGCAAATGTAAGAAAGCAGTCTTACATATTTGTTTAATATGTGTGTTGAAGGACATGTCTTGGTCAAAAATGACTCCAAGGTTCCTCACAGTATTACTGAAGGCCAAGGTAATGCCATCCGGGGTAAGAATCTGGTTAGATACCATATTTCTAAGATTTTCAGGGCCGAGTACAATAACCTCAGATTGATCTGAATTAAGAAGCAGAAAGTTAGCAGCCATCCAGGTCTTTATGTCTTTAAGACATTCCTGCAGTTTAACTAATTGGTGTGTGTTATCTGGCTTCATGGATAGATAGAGCTGGGTGTCATCAGCATAGCAGTGAAAATGTATGCTATGTCTTCTAATGATGCTGCCTAAGGGAAGCATGTATAATGTAAACAGAATTGGTCCTAGCACTGAACCCTGTGGAACTCCATAATTAACCTCAGTGTGTGAAGAGGACTTTCCATTTACATGTACAAGTTGGATTCTATTAGACAGATATGATACAAACCACTGCAGTGCAGTACCTGTAATACCTACAACATGTTCTAATCGCTCTAATAGGATATTATGGTCAACAGTATCGAATGCTGCACTAAGGTCTAGCAGGACAAGCACAGAGATGAGTCCACTGTCAGAGGCCATAAGAAGATCATTTGTAACCTTCACTAAAGCTGTTTCTGTGCTGTGATGAGCTCTGAAACCTGACTGAAACTCTTCAAATAAGCCATTCCTCTGCAGATGATCTGTTAGCTGTTTGACAACTACTCTTTCAAGGATTTTTGATATGAAAGGAAGGTTGGAGATTGGCCTATAATTAGCTAAGACTGCTGGGTCTAGAGATGGCTTTTTGAGTAAAGGTTTAACTACAGCCAGCTTGAAGGCCTGTGGTACATAGCCGATTATTAGAGATAGGTTGATCATATTTAAGATTGAAGAATTAATTAATGGCAGGACTTCTTTGAGCAGTTTTGTAGGAATAGGGTCTAAAAGACATGTTAATGGTTTGGAGGAAGTAATTATTGAAGTTAACTCAGAAAGATCAATTGGAGAAAAAGAGTCTAACTTAACATCAATGGTACTAAGAGTAGCTGTAGATAATATTACATCTGTGGGATGATTATTGGTAATTTTGTCTCTAATGATTACAATTTTATTTGTGAAGAAATTCATGAAGTCATTACTAGTTAACGTTAAAGGGATGGTTGGCTCAACAGTGCTCTGGCTTTTTGTCAGCCTGGCTACAGTGCTGAAGAGAAACCTGGGGTTGTTATTATTTTCTTCAATCAGTGATGAATAGTAAGATGTTCTGGCTTTGCGGAGGGCTTTCTTATAAAGCAGCAAACTATTTCTCAAGGCTAAATGATGATCCTCTAAATTTGTGACACGCCATTTCCTCTCCAGATTACGGGTCATCTGCTTTAGGCTACGCGTTTGAGAATTATACCACGGAGTCAGGTACTTCTGATTAGAGACCTTAGTTTTCACAGGAGCTACAGTATCCAGAGTCGTACGTAGTGAGAAGGTAAAATTATTAACAAGATAATCGACTTCTGTTGGGGTAGCGTTCAGATAGCTGCTCTGCTCTATGTTGGTACAGGGCATTGAAGATGATAACAGTGGGTGGATTATATTCTTAAACTTAGTTACAGCGCTTTCAGAAAGACATCTACTGTGATAAAGTCTACTCTCCAATGCTGTGTAATCAATTATTGTAAATGTAAATGTTATCAGGAAATGATCAGACAGGAGAGGGTTTTCAGGAAACACTGTTAAATGTTCAGTTTCTATGCCATATGTTAAAACAAGATCTAGAGTGTGATTAAAGTGGTGGGTGGGTTCTTTTACATTTTGAGAGAAACCAATTGAGTCTAATAACAGATTAAATGCCATGTTGAGGCTGTCATTCTTAGCATCTACATGGATGTTAAAATCACCCACAATAATTATTTTATCTGAGCTGAGAACTAAGTCAGATAAAAAGTCTGAGAAATCAGACAGAAACTCTGTGTAAGGCCCAGGTGGACGATATATGGTAACAAGTAAGACTGGTTTCTGAGTTTTATAACTAGGGTGGACAAGGCTAAGTATCAGGCTTTCAAATGAATTAAAAGTAACTGTGAGCGTAAGGTTCAGGCTGCAGACTACACTAAACACATCTGAAGCTGAGAGAAAGAAACACTAAACCACAGTAGAAGAAATCATGTGATCAAGGTTAAAGATCAGCACAGATCTGTGGGCTGTTCGAAGAAGCAGTTAAAGTGTGAGCAGTATGGAAGCTCTGTGATTTGTATCTGAGCTGGTTCCCAGTAAAGTCTGAACTGGGACTGTGTGTGATGCAGAGAGGTGGAGATTGGAGTTCTTTACTGAACTACAAAGTTTGTAATCATGTTTCCTGTTGTTTTAACTTATTGTGTTTGTGTTCAGACTTTAAACCAGAGCCAGATGTCGTCTACTCTTCACTGAAGTAGTACACCAGTCCAACCACTGATGTCCAGCTGCTGGCCTCTAACTGGTCCCCCCAGCACCTCAGACCAGAGGACATCCACATGCTAACAAGACTTCTGTGGGTTTCACAAAGGGAAAACTGGACTTCTGGTTTGGTTCTGGCCTAACAACACACACGTTTCTTAACTGAAGAAAACAAAGAATAAAGACTAAACCACAACCTCAGCCTAAAAACAACCGGAGCATCAACCAGTGTCTTTAAATCTTCATTTATTTGTGTTTGAGACTGAAGAGTTTTGCCTCTTTGTTTCCTCAGTCAGCTAGAAACCAACCAGCAGCCACTGGCATGGTGAAAAAGTTTTATAACTGTTTCACTAATTTATTTGTATCACTTTCACTTCTTCTTAAAGTCAATAAAGAGTTTTTTTTAATTTTTTTTTCTACTGATGGCATGAGTATGAAAATCTTTGGGTTGCTATTGTTACAGAATCATCTTGATCACAAACTATGCCACCACTGAACTAAAACACAACATAAAATCGGGTATATGGGTAAAGGAGAGACATGAAATGATCATGAACGATCATGTCCAATTTAGCTTTGGAGACTACAGTCCTGACTTTAGGCCTATTTCTTAAATGGAAAAAGCAAATAGGTCACAACCTTGATGTGAGCATCAAAAGTCAAATATTGGTCCAAAAAATAACCAGAGTCTGAGCAGCAGCTTTTACCATGGATGAGAAAGAACCCAGATGTGAACAGTGTTCTTCAATAGTTGACTTTAGTTTCCACAAAGCATCATGCTTTATGCATTCCTCCTTCACTTGGGAAACATTCATAGTGACTCAGTCTGTAGTGTTTTAGTGTCTGATAAACTACGAACTAATGAACATGTGAATCACACTGGACTTCCTGAACTAGCTCAGCTCACAGCTCCTCCCATTAACCCTTTAAAACTGATCGGAGCGGGCACACTCTGTTTTGCGTAACTATTTTAAAATCCCGGTAGCACTGCAATGGCGTAAGCTAGCGCAAAAAAATTTTTTGCATATGAAACCGGAGGAGTTGTACTTACATCTTATGCCATCAGCTTGTCCTAGGTCACGGTTTCCTTCCACATATAGCTTTGCAAAAACTGCATAAAAAGCACTTGCAGCAACAAAAACATAATATTCCAGAAACACGCTTTACCGATCCGATCAGCTGTTCATAACACTTCCTATGTTGGAATAGATGTCAGCGCGAACTTTCGCATGTCCGCCATGACCTGCCTAAAACCCGAAGTGATGTCATTTTCGCGGAAATGTAGTCTTTTTTACCATCAGGGCCTCAGGGCCTATACTGGTGTTTTTAAAAGTTATGTTTGAGTTCCCAACTGGATTTGACCGCGTCAACTACTGGCACTCTCTGGACACGGCTTACACCTACCTGACACCTGTTGTCGGGCTTACGACAATAACCCCACGCCAGCGTCCCCCCCCCCGTCTTCGCTCAGGTGGAGTAAACCCTCAGAATCTGTGGCCGATAGGTCGGGCACCCACATTGGCCGCTGAGCCACCTGTACCACTGAGATTAAGTCTTGTTAATCCACGATCGCTAGCAAATAAAACTTTTATTCTTAAGGACTTTTTTACTGATTGGGAGCTGGATCTAATGCTTTTAACGGAAACTTGGCAGAGAGTCAGTGAGTCCAGTTGTTTTACTCAACTTTTACCGCATGACTGTGAGTATCTTAATGTGCCGAGGATCACTGGGCATGGTGGTGGAGTGGCAGCTGTTTTTAGGAAGAAGCTCTCTTGCAAACACCTCTTGACTGACTCATATTCTAGTTTTGAACTTCTGGCATTTGAATTGGGGCATCCCCGCCCGACACTCGTTGCAGCTGTATACAGACCTCCAAAATACCACAAGGATTTTACCCAAGACTTTTCAAACTTCTTAGCTGGAACTGTGCCAAGCTACAATCGAATCTTAATCGTTGGAGATTTTAATATTCATGTGTGTTGTACCTCTAATTCACTGGCCAGAGACTTTTTAAGCTTGATAGACTCCTTCAGTCTTGCTCAACTTGTGTCAGGGCCAACCCAGAAACAGGGTCATACATTGGATCTTGTGCTGTCTCTAGGGTTACCGGTCCTAAACATGGAAATATGTGATGCTGTTTTTTCTGATCACTGCCCTGCTGTGTTTGACATACTTTTATCTCTCTGCCATTTTACACCTCTTATTTCAACACGTCATTGTCATGTTTTTAACCCATCTACAACAGAACAATTTTCTATTGCTTTTAAAAAAGTTTTAAGATCTCCCCTTGGCTTTGGTACCGAGGAAATGACAGTTAATTTCTATGATAAATGCAAAACTGTCCTTGATGAGGTCGCTCCTTTTAAAACTATAAGTTCGAAACCACGACCAGACCCATGGATAAATAAGGCCACTCGTTCAGCCAGATGAGAGTGCAGGAAGGCTGAACGTAAGTGGAAAAAAGATGGGCTGCAGGTGTCCTTTCTCATGTTGAGAGACAGTCTGTACAGGTATCAGGACATTGTTAAAGCAGAAAAGTCAAGGTTTCTTTCTAATGTTATTGAGAATAGCTCCAATAATCCTCGGGTTCTTTTTTCAATTATTGACTCTGCCCTGAATATTTCCCCAGCTTCTTGTATTAATAGTTCCTCAGACACCTGTGAAAGGTTCTTGCAGTTTTTTATCATTAAGATAAATGATAAGTGTGTGGAGTATGTGATGATGGGAATTAGGTGAATTATGTGGGATCAATAAGATGTTGAGCAGGGGTAGGAATTAATAAGTATGTTCATACTTCTTCCTACTCCTTTTCAGACCAAACATTGTTATATTATGTCAGACGATTTTGTTTTATTTCATTATATATTTTTTGTTTATCTGAACACATACGTGTGTGTGTGCATATCTACATATATATTCGTATCTGTAAATGAAAATATATGTAGTGTGTATATATTGTTTTTTGTTTTATATGTCTGAAACAAATAAAGATACAATACAATACAATACAATACAAAAGATAAAACGGCTTCGATCTATGATCGCCCTGCCTTCACATGATGTGTCTAAAATATTAACCTGCTCTGCTGTTTTTGATCAGTTTGAGCCTGTGTGTCTTGATCAGGTGGAGGAAGTATGTAGTGGCACAAAGACATCATCGTGTCCAAATGACATTATTCCAACACATCTTCTAAAAAAGATTTTTAAGATTGTCAGTTCTGACATTTTAGCTATTTTTAATAGCGGCCTTAGCTCAGGTATTGTGCCAGCCTGTTTTAAACATGCTGTTGTACAGCCTGTACTTAAAAAACCTAATCTTGACTCATCCGTCCTCACTAACTTCAGGCCTATTTCAAAGCTCCCCTTCCTGTCGAAAATTTTGGAAAAGATTGTGTTTGTTCAGCTGCAATCTTTTGTAAATGGACACAATGTTCTCGAGAGGTTTCAGTCTGGTTTTAAAACTCTTCATAGCACAGAAACTGCACTTTTAAAAGTTCTTAATGATCTTTTATTAGCCACTGACTCAGGTGACTCAGCTGTACTTCTGCTTTTAGATCTGACCGCTGCCTTTGATACTGTTGACCACAGCATTTTAATCTCACGGTTGGAGCATTGTGGTGTAAAGGGCACCCCATCAGAGTGGTTCAGGTCATACCTGTCTGACAGGACCTTCTCTGTGAGTTTTGGCGATTTTATCTCTTCCTCAGCTCCCCTTACTTGTGGTGTTCCCCAGGGATCTATACTGGGGCCAAGATTGTTCTCCATTTATATGCTGCCTTTAGGTCTAATTTTTAGAAAATATAACATTTGTTTTCATTCATATGCCGATGATACTCAGATCTATCTTCAATTGAAGGGAAACAGTCCTGCCTCACTAGAACCCTTACTTCAGTGTCTCGGTGAAGATAAATCCTGGATGGCCTCTAATTTCCTTAACTTCAATGAGAACAAAACCGAAGTGATCATTTTTGGACCAAGCGGCAATCCTAACACTTCTAATTTTAACCTGCACAGTCTTGAGCCTTTTGTCAAATCACATGCCAAAAATTTGGGGGTTATATTTGACAGCAATTTCACCTTTGAAAAACAAATTAGCTCAGTCGTACAGCGGTCTTTCTTCAAACTGAGGCTTTTATCTAAGGTGAGATCATTTTTATCTTTTAAAAACTTTGAAGGAGCGATTCATGCTTTTATTATATCCCAGCTGGACTATTGTAACTCCTTATACGCTGGAGTTAGCCAGACCTGCCTGGCAAGGCTGCAGTTGGTCCAGAATGCTGCAGCTCGTCTTCTGACACGTACTAAAAGATGTGAACACATTTCCCCGGTACTTGCCTCCCTTCATTGGCTCCCTGTCTGCTTCAGAATTAATTTTAAAATCTTATTGTTGACTTACAAAGCCCTGAATGGACAGGCTCCCGGGTATTTGTCTGACCTCTTGCAGACTTATACCCCCCTTAGATCTCTTAGATCATTTTGCTTTTAGCTGTACCAAGGTCGAGGCTGGTTCATAGAGGTGATCGAGCATTTGCAGTCGTAGCACCTAAGCTGTGGAATAATTTACCCCTACACATCAGACAGGCTCATACTGTCAATCTTTTTAAATCTTATCTTAAAACGCATTTTTATTTACTGGCTTTTAATACAGCATGAGAGTTATTTATTTCCACTGAAAAAGTAGAGTAACTGAGTACTGTTCATTTTTAGATATTTTAATTACAGTTACTTACAGTTACTTGTGTTACATTGTAAAATAATTAAACTCGCTGAATATCATTATTTAATTTCAATAATTTACCTTCTAAAGGTAAAAATAAACTCTGCCGCTTTAACATCGCTGTAGTGCAGGTGCGCGTCATTGGGCTAGTGTTTCTAGATGTCAAGAAAGCATATGATATGTTATAGAAAAAAGCATTATTTTTTTGTGATCAACATTTTATTGATTTACAACGGGGGTTTGTGTGTGTGTGTGTGTGTGTGGGGGGGCAGACATGTACAGTACAACTGTAAACTGCAGTAGCAAAGCAAACATTGGTCACAAGGCATGGGGACAGGAAAGAAAAAAAGAAAGAAGGATTATTGATTAAAATGAAACAGGTGGGGATCAAGGGTAAAATGTTTCAGTGGATAAGACATTTCTTACAGAAGTATTAGTGCTAGAAAGGGGAAAGAATTAAGTGCAAATTATCAAGTAGAATTTGTACCCCTTAAGGGAGTTAGTCTAGTTTTATTACAATGATCAATTATATTTTTAGCAATAAAAAAAAAGTCTGTGGGTGTCTCTGCGTGTCTCACCTTGCGCAGATAAATGTGTTATTTGGAAGAGGAGAAGAAATATAGGATGCATCAAAGCCAACTTACAGGAGGCATTACACAATGTAGAATCTTGGGCCTCAGAACTGGGCTTTTGATTTTCTTTATCCAAAACAAGGGGAATCATCTTTACATATAAGGAATACAGTCTTCATATTAATCTTAAATCATATGAGAATGCTATAGAAAGAAAAAATCATTTTAAATATTTGGGAATCTGCTTTAGCAGTAAACATATGCACAACAAGATGTAAAAGGATTTTAAATATATTTAGATGACTGAGGGCCAGAGAGTGGGGTGCAGATAAAATGCCATTAAAGTCTATCCACACCCTGTGAAGTAGTCAGACTCGAACGTCAAGGAAGGTGGTAGGGAAGCAGACTATGCAGACATTTTGGGTTTCCAAGGTGAGCAATTTATTTGCAGTGAACTTAATTTAATGTATAACTTAACAAAACTCCCCCCAAATCAATTCATTTAACAAAACTCAACATAACATGGCTCTGGTGACACAGCTCACCTCTCCTCTCTCCTGCATCTGGTAGAGACTGGCTTTAAATAGGGCCATCAATTTCCCTCCAATTGCCCAGCCAGTACCACTCACTCAACTGAGGGATCTAAAACTCTACACAGATTATCTAAAAACACAAAACCTCAACTCACTTCTAATATGCACATTTACACAACTAAATGGCAGTATTAACAAAAGGAAAAACATTCAACAAATCCCTTTAAACATGAACACAAACAAAAGGAAGCATCTCTCTGGAAAAAGAAACCCCTCCACTTGGTTTGACCTGATGTCATGTGTGACATGATCAGGACTTTAAAATGAGGAAATGCCAAGCGGGCGTTTCCCCACACCTGACACTCATGATGACTGAAAAGACAAACAGTAAGTATGAACAAATGACTTAATCTGTAACATAATAAAGTATAAAGAAACATAACTTAGTATTTGTCTTAATTTGCAGAATGTTTGATTTGCCGGCAACAAAACGCTTACACAAACAAACCCGGGATAGTGAGTGAAGCAATGTTACTTGACAAATAGCAAATCATAGCAAATACATAGAAACAGAATAATGTGTACAATGTGCAAAAAAGATAAACACATATGGGACAAATGGAGAGAATTGCAACTGCTCCTCCACTTTGTCACACACCCGGATAATCTGATCAATTCTTGATTATGGATCTACCATTTATGGTTCAGCTTTAAAGATTTTACTAAGGAAATTAGATACAATTCATCATCAAGCCTTAAGACTCCAATTTCTGTGTTACAGGCTGAGATCATGTCAACCTTGTCAAAAACAAAGAAAAACGAAACAGCTCAGTAGTTTGGTTGGATAATTCAGGATAAGTAAACAGAAACAGCTATAAGGAACATTATGATCCGTCCCACCATTGCTATTTCTGTTCCGCCATGGATCCTTGGACATGTTACTGCCTAGATAGCTACACAGTAAAGAGGTGGGTAAATATATAAAAAAGTGAATATTCAGTATATGTCAGAATCTTAACAGATGCTTATAAAACACTTGATATTAAGGTTATCTGTTGTTATTCCAGATTTAAATATTACGACAAATGGAAGAATGACAGTTAATTTAGCAGTTTAAGCAGGAAAACTAATGGCAAATCTGATGGCACTAGATTGGGCAGAGGAAGTCAGAGTGAGGAAGGTTTCAATAGATTCAAGTAGCACATTACCAACAAGTAGCACAATACAAATATTGCAGAGCAATCAAGTTAATGTGGGTTCCTGCACATATTGGCATAAAGGGAAAGCAGCTGGCTGACAAACTTTCTAAAAGTGTAGCAAAGAAAATCCAGATGATTGGTGTACCTGGATATAATGTCGAGGTACAACAATCACTTGCACATTACATGACTGTTCCCACTGTTGCAACTATAACTTAGTTACTGATCAAATGTTCGACTGAATTCATGAACAGATTATAAAGTCATCTGCCTCCATCAGCCTCATCTTTATCTCTGTTATCTGATCATCATCATAATCAGACAGTACACAACTTTTCTAAACATTATTAACATAATCAATCCTCTCTCTCATGTTCATGTTTACTGTCGTTGAATAACACTCAACATACAAACGAGTTGTTGGAGATTAATGTGTTGATCAGCAAAGTACAACCTGCAGGATAAGAGCACTTTTTACTCCCGACTGACTATTAAATATGTTTCCTGTACTGGACAGCCTGATCAGGTAAGATCAGATCAGATGCCCATACATGTAAAAACTTGGTCTGATCATAATAATTATGAACACTAAATTAACTAAACATATTTTTTAAAAGGAGTTAAATGAACTGCAGACATTTTATTAGGAACTGCAAATGCTCAGCTTGTTTATTCTCCAGAACAAAATGTGGAAGCATCTCTGATGATCTGCTTGTATCCATGTTAGTGTTTAAAGTCCAACATCATCATTTTTATGATTTATTTTAATCTGAGGGAACTGATAACTATTAAAGGCAATTTTAATCACCTTTTTCTTATTTTAGAATTTAGTACCCACTCACTGTCTTTGAACCAACAGAAGAACCACAGACTCAGAGGAAGAGGGCGGGCATTACTTGGTGTCAGTGACAGAAATGAAAAAAAGCTCAAATGAGTGAGAAGGACGATGAAGGAAACATCTGTGCTGTGTCTGCTCTGTAAGTAGAATCTCTGTGTTTGTTTGAATTCTTGTACTTTGACTGTCTGCTCTCCTGATAACTGATGATGGAGGAGAAGACATGAAAAACAAATCAGGCTGAATTCAAGTTCAAAACACCACGAGGACCAACTGCAGGTCTGAACTGACTCTTTATCTTTGCTCAGGAGTCGAGGAAACACAGCAGGCAGTGAAAAGATCAAATCATTCACTCATTATATCAACACAGCTGCACAGTGGACACATGACTTCACTGTGTTATTTTTTAAGCTAATATATTGTGTATATTCACAGTGTAGTCACATGAACATATATATTTTTAATATTAATGTTCATATAATTTTGTTAATTTTCAGAGCTGCTATTTAAAAATGCCAAACTAGAGGTAAGAGAAAAAATTGTGAGATTTTCAAATAGTTGCTTTTCAGCATCTGTGGTTGAAATGATTGTAGTATTAGAGGCATCATAGCGGTCCAGTTGTTAGTGCTGTTTGTGTGGAGTTGTTCTTTATGTTCACCTCAAACCAACCTGAGTGTCATTTCTCTTTAGTTCTGATCTCACTGCTGAGCTGCACAACAAACCAAGGTCAGTAACCTTCTTCTGTCACAGTTTAAACCTGTTTGGGTTCAAGTAGTGATAATGTCATATGTCAGCACTCGAGATGTGATGCAGAGGAAAGTTTAACTGAAGGCTTTTTATGAGCACTTTATTGAGCTGATAAAAAACAATTTTGACAAAAGCAAACAGTGATCATCAGTTTTTCATTTACAGCTCGTCTGACTGTGAGTCCCAGCAGCTCTCAGTTCTTTGAAGGAGACTTTGTGTCTCTGAGCTGTGAGGAGGACGACAGCTCTGCTGGATGGACTCTGAGGAGAAACACAAATGCAAGACAGAGGACTCAGTGTGGAGATGTGTGGGGAAGAGGGACTGGTTCATCATGTAACATTAGTATACTATTCACTCAGGACAGTGGAGTTTACTGGTGTGAGTCCAGAGAGGGTCCCATCAGTAACATGGTTAACCTGACAGTCACTGGTAAGCTGAGTGTGTGGAGTTAGTGTTGATGAAGCTGTGTGTAAATGGATGAAATGCTGTAGTTTGTCTCTGTGTTGAGGTGGATCAGTGATCCTGCAGAGTCCTGTCCTCCCTGTGATGGAGGGAGATGACGTCACTCTGCTCTGTAAAACAAAGACCACTCCCTCCAACCTCCCAGCTGCTTTCTATAAAGATGGCTCCCTCATCAGGAAGCAGCCTACAGGTCACATGACCATCCAGCATGTTTCCAGGTCTGATGAAGGCCTCTACAAGTGTGACATCAGCGGTCATGGAGAGTCTCCATCCAGCTGGATCACTGTCACAGGTGACACACTCACCTGTCTGTGTTTCTGCAGCTTTCAACATTCACAATGTGACGACAACTTAATGACTGTGTTTGCTTTATTTTAGAGAGAAACACCACCACACCTCCACCTACATCCACCTGTCCTCCTGGTTCCACCTCCATCATTCTTCCTCCATCACTCTCTCCTCCTGTTCTCTCTGTGTTGTCATCTGTTGGATCAGTCAGTGTTGTGGTTCTACTGGTGTTACTGGTTCTGCTGGTGAGACGATGTGTTCACAGGAATCCTGAAGGTGAGACTCAGACTTCCTGATCTTACAAGAGTTGGTTTACTGAATGATTTAAAACATTTACTATTGTTACTTTGTTGGATTGACATTCTTTTCCCATTGAAGTAATTATAATTTGTTGAAAATTACAAACATAGAAATGTTTTCCAAAATAATTTCTTTATACAAGAGTTATGACAGCGGTTAAATGTCATTATTTCAGCTGAACAAGAAGAAGCTGCACATGATAATTTCACAGATGACATCACATATAGTGACATCAAATCATCACATCATCAGCAAAGGGCAATCAAAGAACACAGAGGTAACATTGTTTTTTTCTCTCACGTGATATGGGTGGTAGTTGTGAAATAATTGTTTCTGCCAGACCTTGTCAAGATAGCCAGCTAGATAGATATGGGAACCATTAAGAAACTGCTAGGAAAGCCTCAATCACCAATTACCTGGAGAGGATAAGTTAAGGATAAGTCCTCAGGAGGTCTGATCCAGATAAATAATAGCTACACCCTGCCAGTGGTCAGAAAACCCGTTGGGATAATAAGCTAAACGAGGAGATAGAAGCCACTGACATCAAGACAAGAAAGCTCCTGATACAATTCAGAACAGCAGGGTGCAAGTATGGCCTGGAAGTCCCGAGATCAAAATGGGACAAGCACCTACCACAACACAAAGAGAGAAACGTAATTAAATGTATTCTACAAGATGAAAACCGCATTTGTTAGATTTGTATTGTTGATTGTCATTTATGCTTATAAATATTTACTTATATATGCTTAGAGTTTTGTAATTAGTTGTAGATTGGTAGAGGTTTTGATCCTTGATAGTCTGCAAACTTTGTGTGTATTAGACAGCACTTTGGGAGCATGAGAGGTCATACCGTGTCTTATTGTTTTATGGTAGGATTAACGTAGTTGCGTCTGTTCTAGTCTAAGTGCTCTTTGTTTAGATGAACTGCAGGACTTCCTCACCGTGTTATCTAGGGTGAACCATCTAGGGTGAGGAACCTATTACTGTTCACAAATTTGTCTAAATCTGTGTTGACATGCCACACCTGTGAGGTGGGATGGATTATCTCCGCAAAGGAGAAGTGCTCACTAACAGAGATTTAGACAGATTTGTGAACAATATTTGAGAGTAATAGGTCTTTTCCTCTATGTTGAGAATGTTTCAGATCTTTGAGTTTAGCTCATGAAAAATGGGAGCAAAAACAAAAGTGTTGCGTTTATATTTTTGTTCTGTGTAATTTAGCTAATCCTAACATGATGTCATCATTTGGTAGTCACAGATAATCAGGGAGGACCACCCTGTTTCTGCACTAATAAGCATTGTTAGTGAGCAAGGATGTCACACATGCAAGCTAAACCAACAATCCAGAATACTGGGTCATTGAATACTAGGTAACACTGGGTAGAACACTACAACTAGAAAAATGTAAACCATTTGGTGCAGTCCTAGTTATAAGAACACCATCCAGGAAGGTACTGTTTGGATACTACATGTTCAATTCAATTTTATATTTACAGTGCTAGATGACAACGGTAGCCTGAAGGCACGTTCCATTATAAGGTAAAGATACTACAATAATACAGGAAAATCAGAGAAACCCCAACAATCCGATGACCCCCTATGAGCAAGCACTTTGATGACAGTAGCAAGGAAAAACTTTTTTTAAAAAAAGAAACCTCCAGCAGAACCAGGCTCGGGGGGGGGGGAATCTGGTGTAACCAGGTGGGGGTGAGGAGAGGAAGACAGGAAAAAGACATGCAACATATAAACCGAACCGCGTGTGGTGGTGGTCTGAATGTTGAGCCTGTCTGAGAAATCGTTTCCTTCTTTTAATTCTTAATGTTATTCAATGGAGTTGATGACTGTGGCTTTGAGAGAGGAGAAATCTTAGCAATGTTTGAAGCTGATGTGATTCCCATTACAGTTAGGCTATACCAGTCTGAACTGGGACTGTGTGTGATGCAGAGAGGTGAAGATTGGAGGTCTTGATTGAACTACAAAGCTTGTAATCATGTTTCCTGTTGTTTGAACTGTGTGTGTTTGTATTCAGACTTTAAACCAGAGCCAGACGTCGTCTACTCTTCACTGAAGTAGTCCACCAGTCCAACCACTGATGTCCATCTGCTGATCTCTAACTGGTCCCCCCAGCACCTCAGACAAGAGGAAATCCACATGTTGAAACAATTTTTATATGCTTCATATCATTTTCTAACCAAATTATACTCAAATAATTAAAAAATTAAATAATTTGTCTTAATTGAAATGCAATCGGTCATATACAAATGTTAGTTATTTTATGACACCAACGTCTTTGATATCTTTGCATTATTAAAGATATATATATATATTTTTTTTTTTTTTTGTTGTGACACTTTCGTCGTGTGGTTCAGTGGGTTTCACTGAGATGTCAGATGGAAACTTTAACTTGTTTACTTGTGGCTAACTGATGCACATCTCTCTTCAATGCAGGAAACACACACAGTACAGGAAACAGCAAAGCCATCATTCAATACTGTGAACTGCACAGCAGAGCTTCAGTACAGGATATGTCTGTTTGAGACTGAAAGACTTTATGTCCTTGGACACTCAGAAACCAACCAGCAGCAGGTGACATGGTGTACATTTTCATTTTAATGTGTTTAATTTAGTTTAAATGTGAGAATTGTCCAGTGGTTTCAACAATTTTGCCTTTTTTTCCTCATTTAAATTGATTATAAAATGGAAAATTTGGGGTTAGTCTTTGACAGCTGAACTTACTTTTTATTCAATAATCCCAAGCATCATTTCATTTATCATTAGTCCTTGTGGGAAACCTTCACAACGTCACAAACAGACTTTTAACATCCAAACTTAGAAAATATTTTTTGGGCTAAACAAATCCTTTAGATCTTGCCCTGAGGTCTTTTCTGAAAACTGTTTGGTCACCACCTACAGACCAGTCAGTTCTTCTCATTAGCATAAAAAAAATTTTGTGGTCTGAAACTACAAACTTCTGAACATGTAACAAACACATACAAGGAACGCCATAACCAATTGGCTAGCATAGCATACAAGAACATCTGTGCTGAATACAGTCCAGAGGTGAAAATGAGACACACCCTCTAGGGTGATTGAAAATGATCAAGCTAAGATCCTGCAGAACTTTCAGACACAGAAAAACATTAAAACATTTTGTGATACAGATGTTTTAATGCTTCAGTTTATAACTTCTGTTATTCTGGAAAGACAGAAGAATTCCCAACTCAGCACTTCCTGCATTTGCCCTAAGCTTCCTATTTGACTGTCCCTAAAGTACCTCACCTAGGATGTGAAATGAAGGATCCTCAAATGGTTCAATCACCTTGAATCTAGTCCCTTTTAGCCCTTTCTAATAGACCAAGCTGAGACTCTTGAGAGAGCCCAGATACAAAGGAAGCCATTTTGACCCTCAGTCATCTTTTTGGTCTCTTCCTACAGAGCTCATGGCCATAGTAAGAATGTTCGCCGATAAACCCAAAGCGTTTTTTTCATCTCTCCATTAAATATAACATAGCACTACATCTGTGTTATAGAGGTGCACCAGTCCTTTATAAGCAAGATCAGCAAAATACTTGAACAAGGTGTTGAAGTATTTTGCAATCTTGGTCACAAAATGCTTAACAAAAGGCTTAACATGAAACCCTTCATTCGAGTCAGGAACTATCTCAACCCAGAGTGTACACTCTGCTTTATTCCAGTTAGGAATGGTAGTATTAAACTGCTGAAGGTCTGAATTCTTATTCCAGCTATTTCATACTTGGGTACAAAGTGCTTGAGTGTGAGGTGGAGGTCTTTATTCTGTAAACCACAATGTCTGCAAAAACTAGAGAGATCCTAAAATCACTGAACCTAATAATGAATCCAATACACTGTCCTTGTTGGCTATAGAAATTCTGTCTGTAAAAACCATGAACAAAATTGAAGATCAAAGTGCAGCTCTGGTGGAGTCAAACAAGCATCAGGAAGGAGTCTGAGTTGTTGTGGACAGTGCTCACTAACCTCACTACAGTAGCACAAGGACTGGATTTCCTGCAGAAATTGATCAGATATCCATCCATCCATCTAAATATTTTAACACCTAGCAAAAAACACCCTGAGTAATGTAACTGAATGTATTCTCCGAGATGAAAACCGCATTTATCCACCTGAATCCAAAGTCTGAGTAATGGACTTCCTGTCCTCTCCAGTATTATGGCATTGATCTTACAAAAACAAGCTGAGGATTTATAGTTGTAGAAAAAAAATCACTCAGCAAAGTTTAATGTCATTTTTTTCTACAATGGCTGATCTAACAACTCAAACAAAAAGGAAATACTGTGGATGTTAATTGCTTTGTGGGGATTAGTAAAAATGTTCATAAATTAAACCACTGGACGAAAGGATCTGTAGTTTAGTTAAAATAATGCACATCTGAAGTTTTATTTGGGCAACATTTTTCCTTAGCTAATGGCATGGACTCAGCGACAGGTCCACCTTGCAAAACCCAGATGTCAAGTGTGGTCAAACCTGTGTCATAACTGAGAAACAAGTTTCAAAGCAGTTCAGTTTAGGCCCATTTTGTTTTGGTGTTCCCTTTTATTAGCAAGATGAATTTCGAGTTAAAACAAGGTGAATGAAAAAGAAGACAGAACATATCAAATGGTTTTGTTAATGCTTAATTTTGTCTTCTCTTGAGTCCTGAATGTAAAACCAAAGCAGCAACTTCCTGTTGTTCACTACAGCGTGTTCCATTTTGGCTAATAATACTGTTCATGTTGTGAGAACATGTTTGCTTTGTGCTTTGTGGTGAAGTGCATCAGTTTGCATTAACAGAAGATAAAAGCTCTGTGGTTGACCGCCTTTTTTGCACAAACACCCACGGGTTCCTTCTGGTCAACTGTTTGTTCACAACAGAGGTGCTAAGCACTGGAAAAAATTAACCCTTAAGTGTGCAGTGCTATTACAGTTGCTGCTGTTAAAGTGATTTACGTGTTTGATTCTTCAGACACTGATCCAGCTCCAGTGTATTCAGCTGTGAGAAAACAAGATGCCACTTATGAACAATTAGCCAAAGAGGACCAGAGGTACAGCTGCTCTTTATCTTTAACTCTGAAAAAAGCCAAGCAAGTTGTTTTTCTTCCTGCCAAGTTAAACTACTCCTTTTTAAACACAGTGAACAGTGCTACCCTACCTATTTCCAGTTTGTATTATCCACAAAGCTAAAGACATACTTACCGTACTCAAGATCATTCTGTAAATTCAAATTAAACTTACTAAAAAAACTTAATGCAAAGAAAAAAAGATTAAAAAAAGAAAACACATGACGCACAATAAACAATTTGATGTGCAGTAACGTCTTGCAATCAATGTGCTGTTAAATGGCTACAGGATCTAGAACTGAAAGAGCAAACATTTACTCTTCCTAGTGGCTGAAAACTGGCTGGTTGTCGCACTTTTTTGACCACATTTCCAAGATGGTGATCACAAAGTTTCAAGCCTATCTGAGCTTTTCATCACTGGCTCTGTGAACCTGCTGAGAACCAAGAATAAAAAAGGATCTTACAGTTTAATTTCTTTGTCCACTACAGAGGACATAATGGATAGGTTGGGTGTCAGGAGGTTAAGAACTCATTTTATTAAGCTTTTTGGTTTTTAACTTTTTAATGTAATTTAATTCTGTAGATGAACTAATTGTTAAAGATTGCTAAGTTCCAGGTTTGAGTATTGTGAATACCATGGTTAATTCAAGACATATTTAAAGTGTTGGCATCAGTTGAAGATGCTAATATGATTCTAAGTAAATATTTTAGTATATTTTAAGAAAAAAGTAACTTTAATGCCATTAATATGTTATTTATATTCCCACAGCTGTGATCCAGTATCTTTGAACTATTATTAAATGTTTGTTTAATAATGCTGCAAATTAAAAAAAATTTCCTGTGGTTCTGAGGGTTTGACTGAGGTGTCACATGGAAAATTTGACTTGTTTGATAGTGGCTAACTGATACATGTCTGTCTTCAGTGCAGGAAACAAACACTACACTGAAACTGCAGACTAACAACAGCAGTAACATCATTAAGTAGCCATAGATGTGTGAGAAAATCTTCAATATAGGAAGTATCTGTTTGAGACTGAAAAGCACACTTTTAGAGACCAGCGAGTATGGTTATTTTTTTTTTCCTTTAAATTGTTCAATATCCCCAGTAGTTCAAACATGAATCTATTCATTTTCAAATGGTTTAAATTCAGTTTTGGGGGGGGGGTTGTCTACTGGTCAGACAAAAGCATATTTCAACATATTAGCTTGGACACCAGAAAAAGTTTTGCAAGTTTTTGTATTGGCTATTTTACAAAAGCTTGTGCACAAGAGATAATATTTTATGAGAACAAGTATTTAAGTTATTCACATCTATTGAAAAATGTATTGTTGAATGATAATCTGGCTCTGGATTATGGAGTAAATGAATGAAATGGATAGGCTAGATGTGCTTCTCTCCAGCCAGGAGATCTTGCTGTTCTCAGACAATACCAAGGAATCCCTAAATCCGCTGAAACTCATAATCCCTATAGAGTTTCCTGGTGCTCCACCTCTTACTCCTGCTCTTCTGAGGGCACAGAAGAGGTGGAGTAATCAGCTGAGGGCGCTGTAATTTGGTCATCAAAGAATTCCCAACTCAGCATTTGCCCTTGGCCGGTGACAAGGCAGAGTCCAACGCCCACTGGGAATGAGTCTGAATTATTGCCTGCAATGCGGACCAACCTCTTGCAACAGTTGTACAAGAACTGAAACCCCATACTCTTTAAACACCTTACACAGAATACTTCAAGGGACATGCTCAAATGCCTCTAAACTCCACAAAACACATATAGACTGGTTGAGCAAACTCCTGTGCACCTTAAAATGTCCTTGAGAGGATAACGAGCTGGTCCAGTGTTCCACGGCCAGGATGAAAACGACAATGTTCCTCCTGTATCAACTAAATGGTCTTTCCTCGGGAGGCTGAAGAATGCGATCCCCCTATCACTCGATCTCACCGTTAAAGATGCGCACTCAGACCAAAGCACAAAAAACATTTGTTAAAATTATTTTTATATTTTATATTTTTATATATTGTATATTGTTTATTTAGACTCAAAGAACTCAAAAAAAATCACATACTTGAAATACCAGTTAAAATTGTATTTTTTTTTCTTGTTTTGTTCTGCCAGGATTGCAACTGTCATATAAATATGTTATTATGTTTTATAACAGCAGTAGTTTTAATGCTATTTGTATTTTATGCATGCTTATTGATTCGTGTTCAGCTGTGATCTGGTTTCTTTGCATTATTAATAAAACCTTTGGTCTCACCTTTTTTGCTGTGTGGTGATGTTTGTTTCACTAATGTGACAGATGGAAAATTTCATTTGTTTGGTTGTGGCTAAATGATAATTAGAAAAAATATATATCTTCAGTGCAGAAAGCCAACTTTAGACTGCAACTGCAGACTAAAACCAGCAAAAACATTGTTCAGTCTCTGAAAGATGTGCAGGAAAGCTTCAGTACTTCAGACTGAAACACTTGTACTAATACTAGTATCTGAGGAAATATTTTTGACACTTGATCTTTTTAATTGATTGGTCTAAAGCATCACATTTTTACACTGTTATTTACACTGTCACATTTCACTGTTATTGCTCTGGGAAAATTTCAGTGTCACAAACAGAACTTTAACATGACAACAAGAACTGAAAGGTTTTGGTGTCTGAAACTAGAAACTCATGAACATGTGATATGACTCAGACTGGACTTCTTTTTGCATCATACCTCATGAAACAGCACAGAGCCTCTCCTAATAAACCACCCAGAAGCTTGAAATGATCATGACTCATGTTTCAAGTCTTCCATCTACTGGTTTTACTGGGTATTATACCAGAGCCGGATAACCTCTTAATATCCACCAGTTGACTAATGAAGCAATTTTATTTTGTTATCTTGGATTTTAGACCCACCTAATCAAACTTTAATCAGCATGGATTTTATATGCAAAAGATATGCATTGCGCCCATATGCAAATTTTAGAGAGAATTAATTTGAAATGTGATGTCTTCAAACTTTGTTTTCCCATGATAACTTTTTTATATGTACAGTGTGTATATGCCCTACACGGCAAGTTCGAAAACCAGATAATTTTGAATTTTGTGTCATTTTTTGCAACACTCTCAGTGTGTAACAGCCTTGATATTGGTAATTACCATAAACGCCCACGTGAAGCTGGTTATCTACTTTATATGTTAACTGAGGGTTTCCATGCACTATCACATGAAAGAGGTGGAGTTGGCAACATCTGACTAATCACGAAGGGACATTTCAGGGGTCATGTGACTCTTCTTCTTCATGAAATGATCCCCATGACACTTACACCAGAGATGTTATCAAACAACGATTAAAAATACATAAAGAACACAGAAAATATAACAGTGAAATGCAATGATGTTGACTTTATCTGACACAATATACAGACCAAAATCACCTCAATGAAAAAAAAGAAACATAATTACTCTCGTCTATTCTGGTTATGGTCATGTGATTTATGAGAAGTGCTTACAGGTGTATCCTCTCATGGTCTTGTGGGTGTTTCTGCTGCTTCTTTGTCCCTCACTGTAAACAGATGTACTGAGAGACTCCTGCACTGATGTTTCAAAGGAAAGTCCAAACAGCCTCACTAGTTCTCCATAAAGAACAAAGATTTGCTCTCTGTGGCTACAACAAAACTTAAAGACAATCAAAGGTGGACAAAGTTTTCCAGAACAGCTGTGGTTTTATGGAGGCTACAGCTAAATGCTGCCTTCTCCATAGTACTATATACTGTTACGAGTTCAAAATTGGGGATGGAGACAAGAGAAAAAACCACAATAACAACACTGGTCCGGCCGGGTTAAGTCAAACGATGATTTTAATGATCACACACGTGGGAGATGGACACTGTATGCAGACAGCCTCAGATCTCAAAATGGTGGAGCATTGATCAAACTCTTATAGCCTCTGGTGCCCCCACCTTATCATAAAAGCCTAAACATTCACATGCTTTTCTCTCACACAGCGCCTAAGCTACGTCCTTGGCTCCCCGTTTATCTGCTCCTGCTGAGATGGGGCAGAAAACTCCAGCATGTTCCGTTCTCTTCTAATCAGACAAATAAGGCGATGACTTTCTGCAAACAGTATTTCTTATGACATCATAAAACAATATCATTCATCCACAATAAATCAGCAGTCTAATGTAATGCAAATCAGTTTAACTAATGCAATAGTTATCAGCTTCTTCTAACTCAGGAGAATAATGCAAACTAAAACTACCTAATAATTCACAATCTTTAATTAGGGTATAACATGGCATAAAATAATATTATAATCTAACAATACATTTTTATACAGTTTTCATATTGATTCAATTCTTTCATGTTTGAAGATGACACAAGGCTGGGTATGAACCATCACATGCACATGCGTGGCTGTTGGCAATTACTGGATAACTGATTACTGTATTTGTACAGTAAGTATGTTTCTAATATACCAGATATGGAGCCAGAATATGTCGATTAAGGGGATCTGCAGGACAGGCAGATGAAGGACGGAGATGTAAGTTTGATTCTAAAAAGTGTGACAACTACTATTAATAGAACATACCAGTGTCACGTCTTCATGACAAGAACAAATCCCTGGAAAAATGAGCCAATTAGAATCTTCAGCCGGAGAGCTGTTCCTCCAGGTGTGTGAGTAGAGTTCAGTGCGCCTGTGATCAGATAGGAGCTGCTTTCAGCCATTTGGCGATAACATTGTTACTTCTGACAGGATACTACCACCTGCTCCAATAACTCTAAATATGAGGTAATTAAAACATAAGAAAATAGCAATATGTGTGCAATATTTCTGGAAATAACCAGAAGACATCGAACAGGAAACATATTTACAGACTGTCCAAAATTAACACCATAAAGAGGATGCATATGGATTCCACCATGCCTTTCTGTACCACTGTGCCTCCAGACAAAATGGAGTTTCTATCCTCGTTGAAGACATTTTAAGACCTCCTCCACCACTAGGGGTCAGTATAACAAAATTTTATTTACTGGAGCCGAACGGGGTTAGTGTGTCTCTCTGTGCTATCTGTCAGTGACTCCATGAATTGCTGTGCTTTACATTTTCAGTGTTGTGGTGGAATATTTTGACAATTCGGAAAAAAAATATTTTACATAAGTTCAGTGTATGCAGCTGAATGATTGAGTCATTGAGTGTTTGTTTAATCTTCAGGTTCTGTTTCCTAAGATCATTCTTGTTCTGTGAGGTTTAAACCACACACACTGATGCTCATGTAGATATCAGATCAGCCATTTATTGATTCAAATGACAACACAAATATGTGATGATCTGAGTGTACATGTTGCTCTGTAGATTACAGAGCAGAGATGGCCAACGCGTTACTTGTAACAATCAGGTTAAGATTACAAGATAAAAAAACTCAATACTTCCTCACAGTAACTGCACTTGCAGAGTTACTTTCTGGTGTGGATCTTTTGGTGTTTTTTCAGGTAATGTGGAGATTTAAAAGTCTTCTCACACAGGTCACATTTATAAGGTCTCTCCTCAGTGTGGGTAAACATGTGTATTTGTAGTTGTGCATCTGTTGTAAACAGTTTCCCACACTGATCACAGTAGGAAAGATCATTTCCAGTGTGAATGCGTAGGTGACTATTTCGGTACTTTTTTTCACTGAAAGTTTTTCCACAAAAGTCGCAGCTATACGCCTTAATTCCAGAGTGGGTAACTAGATGCCTGTGTAAGTTTCGACTTTCAACAAAAGCTTTACCACACAAGTCACAGCTGTAAGGTTTAACTCCACTGTGGATGAGTTGGTGTTTTTTTAAGTATCCAGCCCAGGCAAAAGACTTTCCACACAACTCACAGCTGTAAGGTTTAAATCCACTGTGGATGAGTTGGTGTTGTTTTAAGTCTCCAGCCCAGGCAAAAGACTTTCCACACAACTCACAGCTGTAAGGTTTAAATCCACTGTGGACGAGTTGGTGTTTTTTTAAGTCTCCAGCCCAGGCAAAAGACCTTCCACACAACTCACAGCTGTAAGGTTTAACTCCACTGTGGATGACTTGGTGTTTTTTTAAGACTTCAGCCCGGGTAAAAGACTTTCCACACAAGTCACAGCTGTAAGATTTAACTCCACTGTGGATGACTTGGTGTTTTTTTAAGCCTTGAACCCGGGCAAAAGACTTTCCACACAACTCACAGCTGTAAGATTTAAATCCACTGTGGACGACATGGTGTTTTTTTAACTCTGCAGCCAGGGTAAAAGACTTTCCACACAAGTCGCAGCTGTAAGGTTTAACTCCACTGTGGATGAGTTGGTGACTTTTTAAGCCTTCAGCCCGAGCAAAAGACTTTCCACACAACTCACAGCTGTAAGATTTAACTCCACTGTGGACGAGTTGGTGTTTTTTTTAAGTCTCCAGCCTGGGTAAAAGACTTTCCACACAAGTCACAGCTGTGAGGTTTAACTCCACTGTGGATGAGTTGGTGACTTTTTAAGGATCCAGCCCGGGTAAAAGACTTTCCACACAACTCACAGCTGTAAGATTTAACCCCACTGTGGATGATTCTGTGGTTTTTTAAGTCTCCAGCCTGAGTAAAAGACTTTCCACAAAACTCACAGCTGTACGCTTTAACTCTACTGTGGATGAGTTGGTGTGTTTTTAAGTTTCCAGCCCGAGCAAAAGACTTTCCACAAAACTCACAGCTGTAAGGTTTAACTCCACTGTGGATGATTCTGTGGATTTTTAAGTCTCCAGCCTGAGTAAAAGACTTTCCACACAACTCACAGCTGTAAGGTTTAACTCCACTGTGGATGCGTTGGTGTGTTTTTAAGGTTTCAGCCCGGGCAAAAGACTTTCCACACAAGTCACAGCTGTAAGGTTTAAATCCACCATGGATGATTCTGTGGATTTTTAAGTATCCAGCCTGTACAAAAGATTTTTCACACAAGTCACAGCTGTAAGGTTTAACTCCACTGTGGATGAGTTGGTGTGTTTTTAAGCTTCCAGCCCCGGTAAAAGACTTTCCACACAAGTCACAGCTGTACGCTTTAACTCCACTGTGGATGAGTTGGTGTGTTTTTAAGCTTCCAGCCTGGGTAAAAGACTTTCCACACAAGTCACAGCTGTACGCTTTAACTCCACTGTGGATGAGTTGGTGAGTTTTTAAGTTTCCAGCCCGGGTAAAAGACTTTCCACACTCATCACAGCTGTAGGTTTTCTCTCCTTTTCTTCTGTGAGGTTTGTCGGCCTCCTGAGAGCACTGACTTCTTGCTCCATGTTGGTCCTGCAGTGACAGAGATACAAACAGAGGCAGTGAGTGAAATGCAGTCCTGGAACAAACTGAAACTCCCTCCATTGGTGGAATCAAACATGTCAACAAACACCTTGTTGGTGTGTTACCACCACCTTCTGGTGATGGTGTCACATTACAATAATGTGACACAATGAGAGGTATAATTAAAATGACATTAGGAAATATTGATCAGCAGAGAAAATCTTTTATAAAGATTTTATAAAAAATTCAAAGTTCAACTGATGATATTGTTGTTTCAATGTGTGTAGATAAAATATGATCTTTGTATTTTCTTGTGACTTCTGTGGTTTCTGATTTTGAATGTAGATTCTGTATATATGGAGGAGCCCAGGATGGAAGCTGCTCTTAACAGAAAACTCTAATACTTTTCTCACCTTTTGTGTTGAAGACATTGTTTCCACTGTAGTGGCTGAGCTGAGTCCAAATGGCTGAAATTGTTCCTCTGCTGCACCACCAGACTCGTCTCCTGTTACTCAGCAAAAAAGAAGTACACACACACACACACACACACACACACATTAGGGGTGCAACGATACAGAAAATTCATAGTTCGGTTTGATACTTTGGTGTCACGGTTCGATATTTTTTCGATACAAAAAAGTGTTCATGCTTTTTTAATTTGTCATTTATTAAAGTTATAAATATATATTTTAACTCAAAAGTACAGTTTTTAAATTTAATGTTGCTGAAACAATAAAGTAATAAAATAAATAAATAAATAAATCTGATCGAGAAATCACTCATCTTTGGAAAAGAGAGTTTATTACAGAGAAATGGCTCTTTCCAAAATAAAAGCTATACTATACGCTTCTTCTGGGCTATATTCTCAGCAGCATATTAAACATGTCAGGTCCCCATAAGGAGAATCATGTGCTAACAGCTGTCTAAATGACTCGGGTAAAGCTTGTAGCATGCATGCTTGTTGTTTTTGTCTGCTTCCACTTGTCTTTGCACTAGGATGATGTCGGCGTAAATGTGCAGTCATATTCGTTGTGTTCCCACTAGTGCTGTCAGCGTTAATCTGAAATGACGTTAACGCCACAACACGGCAAATCTCCGTTAACGAGCTACCGCGGATCGCCCCGTGCGTGGGGTTGGACGCCGTCAACACGTTAACGAGCAAACTGCACTAACGCAGTAGTTTCCACCCATGTAATTGAGCATTGCGTGGCACATCCGACATACTGTTTTACTTTTGTCCATGACGCGCTTACCTTCAGAGTCATATGTCACATGAAGACCAAAATAGTTCCAAAGGCCAGATCTGAATGAGGGTGGGGGAGGTTCAATTTGCCATGTTGCAATCAATGACTGTATAAAAGATGGACGACGCGACACCACCTCCTCCCATTATGCAAAAATGAAGCCAAAATATCCCGTTTGTGGAGGCTGCCATCTTGCAAATTTGGAGCCAGAGTCTGCGCAGTAATGACTTGAGGTGGAGCGACTGTGTAACACTCCCGCCCACACGCCCGCTGGACGTGACCGCAAACACGCCCCCTACACTTTTTACGTAGCACCCGTGGCTTGAGTTTTTTTGCTGGTTTACCACGACTGACAACTCGTTTAATTAAGGTAAATACAACCATGTCACTGTTATAAGAAAAGACACACAGCTTATCATCTTATAGTTCTAAAATCGCTCTGTTGTTAATTCGTTTGCTAGATTAGCTGCTAGCATACGCACTGTGTTGGAGGCTTGTTGCTAGCTAGTTAGCGATGCTACTCACCTGTTACTCTAATAGTCTCTGTTATTGAAGGATCAGCACTCCTTATGGTTTTTTTATCCATTTTTAGACAGCGATGAGATCAGCTGCACACTCCACAGAGGCCCAGAGTTACTGTTAATATCAAAAATATAATGCTGTCCTTTGAGATTTTAACATTTAAGACTGAGTGTAATGGATCTAAAACGGTTTAAATCTCTAGTCTACAGCCTGGTAACATGGAAACTTTAAAAACAGCAGCAGAAGGTTTCAGTAGTGTAGTCTAATGTGTTCTTTTCATTTAATAATAATCCGTATTATGTATAACAGCTACATTCACCCTGGAGAGAAACTAGTGAGGGAGACCATCAGGACCGAGCTGGGTTTCTGGGTCCAGAGGTTTGGAGAAACTTCTTCCCTTTCTTTCATCACAGCTGTCCTGTGCCAGAAGTTCTGTTGACCCACTGAAAGAGGCTTCATTTAAGAAACACCAGGAACACTGAAGCTCATCGCATTGATCAAGCAGGACTCATGATCTTCACCAGCAGCTCCCTCACAGGGAAATCTTCAGCACTCCTCTAGGCCCGCCCCAGAAGATGGATAAACCCAGCGTTTCATGAACACTGTGATGAGACCTCTGGTTTGTGTAATGTTATAAATACTCAGATACTCCCCAGAGGCTCCGGACCTTTACATAAAGATATTATATTCAGTCCTGTAGAAAGTTATATATTTAAAAATATATGATCCTCTCTGGTTACTCTGGTATGAATAACTCTGCATCACTTTATGGTAAATAACACACTATGTGCAAAAAACTGCAAAAAACTGTTTGTAGTTCAACATACAAGTGACGACCTTTGACCTTCATAAGGTTTTATTTAATTGTGTTAGAGAAACTCAAGCGTGCTCTTCATGCAGCTGAGTACATCAAGTGTTTAAAACTATGACCTCAGAGCGCATCGAAAGCCTTTTGGCCCCCTTCTCAGCAAGCTTCCACTACTCTCACCCTGGAGTTGCGCTCCCCCAGGCCTGTGGCTTCATGTCCTGGGGTGGGGGTTGGTTGTTCTCCTGCCCTGCACCCCATCCTTTTGTTCATATTCCAAGACTATTTTTCTTTATGTATTCTTTCCCCCCCAGCAACCGCCATATTATGATGTTGCAAGCAATCACAAACTCTACAGTCTGTCTAACTCCAATGTCTACCAAGCAATCTATTATTCTAAACAGAGCTAAACTCAGCATAAACTGAACCCACATTAAAGTTAGCTCTTACCTTTAAACGAGCCCACAAACCGAGAGAAACTCCGTGATGAAGCTGGAACTCTTTCCAAACACAGGAAACAGATCAGGGAGCAGAGACCCACGTGGTTCACGCTGATCTCAGCTAGGATCCAGGAGACAAGGGTGTGCAGATCGATGCAGATATCGATCCAAACGTTGGTAGTGGTATATGTTCCAGTAAGTTTACTACTTTACAACCGTTTCATGAAAAAGCAGCTCTCTCTGCTCGACTCCTCTCCTGAACACACACTTTGCTCCGCCCCCTTTATCTGGCTCCGCTGTGATTTGTTGCTGTGCGGTCACGTGACTCAGCTGCACAATGCAACCCCGTGGAGTGTTATTTCAAAAGTAGCGCCAATCTCCTTTTCCTAAACTCTTTTCCTTGGCCTCGATGAAAACGTCATCGTGGGGAGGACAACTGCTGAGAAGTCAGGGAAAGAGAGGAGCGGTGCTGAGAATTGGAACAACCTTGTCACTACCGAGAAGGGTCTGTCTGCAGCCACTGTGGAGCTCCACAGTAACCGGATACACGTGACCTCCACACTAACCGGAAACACGTGACCTCCACAGTAGCCGGAAGCACGTGACCTCCACAGTAGCCATAAACACGCATGGATACCGTGGAAGTCTTGCAAGTTGATCGCAAAGGTTGGTTAAGTCTTTCTTATATAAATTTGCCGTTAGTGATTTCATAATTCTAGGAATCGTCTAGTTTTCTTACAATGATCATGTTGCCACTTTTTTTGCGTTACAACAACATTCCTCCTTATTTTAATATTTTTTCATCGTGCTGTTATATGACTGTTATATGTCAATAGAAACATGTCTCACAGATTAAAGTGTCTTTTAAAAATTTGGCTTTTTTTTTCAAGAATTTTCTTCCCAAATCTATTACATGCCAACTGTAAATTGTTATTTCTGCTAAAACCTTAACTTAAATGTGTATATGGTGTTTATCTGTTTCTCTCTGTGTTTTAGATGCACACATCAATCTGGAATTCGGGCTTAAAGCCAGAACTGCAGGAATGCAACACGTGTTGCAGAGGACTCTTTCACTGTTTGTTTTTTTCTCTTATAGATAAAATGAGATGCCGGTGCAGGCAGCCTTGTAGGACAACAGGACACTTTCACCGCCCTGTCTGTAAGATTACAATCATACGGCGTGGGGATATGGCAAGGCATTTATTGTCTTGTCAGCATTCTTCAATGCCAAGTCAGCCACCATTATCAGGACTGCTCCCCGCTGAACTCTCCGAGGAGACCCGCATTCCTCCGGCAGTACTCTTCGAGGAGCCCCGTCTCCCCCCCAAGGTTTTGTCTTCGGTATCTGAACCATTTTCTGAGTCTTTGTTAGAACATTCATTGGCTCTACCCTCTGTGTTCAATAAAACTGCAGCTGATGGAAAGTCCATGAAAATGACATGCCCTCACTGTGGCCTTACTCTTCGTGGCTCTGGCAAGCTATTTGCACACTGGAGAGAGGAAGCCAAAGCTGTGCTTGAAGGACAACACGTGCCCATTTTCAGACTGAAAAAGCGCAAGTTCCAGGAAGTCAGTCAGGTCAGTATTCACTTTAAACAGTAGTGTAATTACATGGTTAGTGACATTTGAATAACTGTTAAAAAACTGTTCTGCAACAGAGAAATAACTATGTTTTCATCCCCATTTGCCTGACACAGGAGCCAGCAGTTGTTGAAGATCTGCGTCCTGCTGTGCACTGGGTTGTCCAAAATAAGGCACTTTTCCGTGGACACGTAACAATGCCCAAATATCTGTCCTTAAATCAAGGGGACCAGCAGAGGGTCTTAAGAGACATGTCAGAGGAAGAAGACACTGGAGCAAGGGACTTGTTCCTCTCTTTTTCAGTTTGCAAAGGACATGGAGCTCTTTTTGAAAGCATGTGCTGATGAGCAGGGGCTAAGGGTCAGTGCTATGTTTGACATGTAATGGACAAATGAAGGCACTGGCTGTGTTTGTTTAATATGTTGTTGTTGTTGTTGTTTTGTTTTTGCATAGTACAAAATTCCAATTAAACTTATTTCAAAATGTTGTTCACTTGATTCTGTGTCCATACTTATAATAAAGGATTACAGTGAAATAGCATTAAATGTAACAGCATTTTTTTAAACTTGTAATTTCAAAATAAAAAGCTTATTGTTGATATTAACAGTAAAGAATTGTAATCAATAATATTTTTATACATTTTAAACATTAACACTCTGGGCTCTATCCTGGCCATTTGTGGACACTTCACTTATTCTTTTTTTTTGACTACTGCACTGCAGTGGACCAAAACAATGACACGGGTTTGATCTTAAGGATCTAATAGTTGTGTGTGTTGTGCATGACATTGCCACACAAATATGTATTTGCAGGATAGAGTAGAATAAATTATGACGCATGAAATATTACATAGGCTGCAGTGAATTTCTGTTGATGCAGCCTATTGAGCCTTGAGTTTCCCAGTCAAACTTAGCTTTGAAGCACCTGCTAAAAACACTTTTACTCTTTTACATTTCATAACAAGACACCATAGCCAAAATATTAACAAAATATATATTATTAAAAAATTCAAAGCTGCACATACAGCAACAAACACCGTTAGTAAATGTGTCCTGGAGTTTATGCAGGTGCAGAAAGTGCTGCTGCTGTAAGTAAGCCTAACAGCTTACAGATCACTTATTTTTCTGGAAAGATGGTAGGAAGCGCATCACTGCTCATTTCTACAGTCTCCCAGATCTTGGAATACAATCCCTTTGTACCATGAAACCACTTCGCAGTACTAGGAGTCCACTAAAACCTATAAAGAGAGTGATCCTGGAAGAAATGGGGCACACACTAGTGACCTCAACAATTGCAAGACAGCCTTTTCCCCGATGCTCAGATGGGGAAAAAAAGGAAGTTTCATGAAAACATTAGGACTTTATCACCGTTTTAACAGAAAAGTTAATGGTAATATATAACCTAACTGGCTATAAAGAGTAAAAAATTTAGATACAATTTTGATTTTGATGAAAAGGACTGGTGCTATTTTAAAGAATCACGTCGGTAAAAGTAGATAAATGTTTTAAGAAATATACATTTTATAGCATTTTGTGAACATACACAAAAAGTGGCCATTTTTGGCAACAAACAAGCTGAGAGAGAGTTTTATATTTTTGGCTCTCCTTGAACAAAAATAATAGTGCATAATAATCAATGTTGATGTTAATCAATTAGATGTCCCAGACTCTACTACCGGTATTCATAATACAGCAGTCCCTCGTTTATCGCTGGTGTTACGTTCAAAAAATAACCCGCGGTAGGTGAAATCCATAGCCAACTTTATTTTTTACAATTATTACAGATGTTAAGACTGTAAAACCCCTCACTACATGCTTTATACACTTTTCTCAGACAGGCATGAACATTTTCACACTTTTCTCTTTTGTTTAAACACTGTTAGAGTTCAAACCTTTGTAGAAACATAAGTCCAGTATTATGGAATGAAACCTAAAGGTGCATTTGAGGGTGCAAAGCGTTTCGTCGGCATTGTTGTGTTTGTTTGGGAGAAAACTTACAAACATACAGTACAGCACTTCAGAGTTACACTGCTAGCGATCGAAGATTTATGTAAATTCGACAAGCTAAACGCATTATGTACTGTACAGCAGGAGTCCCCAACCTTTTTGCGCCACAGACCACTTTAATGTCAGACAATATTTTCAGGGAACGACCTTTAAGGTGTCGTGGATAAATACAACAAAAGAATAAAAAAGAAGAAACTGTGGTATTTTGTAAATATAATAATAAACGTGACTTGAGCTGTGCGCCAACAACAATGACAGTGACATCCTCCTCTCTGCTTCTTAACGCTCTCTGGTCGCTATGGTAACGTGTAAATAGTTCTTTCAAAATAAGACACACAACTACAACCATACATTTCACACCGGAGGATCAACTCTCGCGGAACGGTACCAAAGGACTCACAGACCGGGACCGGTCCGTGGGCCTATTAGGGACCGCTCCTGTACAGGAGACACTGGACTAGATTGATTGACAATGGTCTACAGCAATCAGAACGCACAACACGATGTACTGTAAAAATAATAATAAATCAGCGAAACAGCAAGTGTCACTTTTGGCCACGAACAATTTAGGGGATGGTGAATTTTTTTTGAACAAACCCAGAGTGTTAAAAAAAAAACCACCCCACTTAAAACCATTTTATAGTAACAAAAACGCAATTTAGTTTTCGCTGTCAAAGTCGATTTAACCGAAGTTACGTGTTTACGGCTACTGTGGAGGTCACGTGTTTCCGGTTACTGTGGAGGTCACGTGTTTCCGGTTACTGTGGAGCTCCACAGTGGCTGCAGCCAGGTGCTCTTGTCACTACCTGATCCGTACCGGAAACCCGATCGGTACCCCGCATGCGCAAATCTTACGTCACTTCCTCTCTTTGCCAACATTGCGACATTCAATATATTTGAATGATACAGGTTTTTTTTTTCAAACCTTTATTTAAACATCAGTACAATACAAAATGGAATTAAACAGTACTACAATAATGGTGTTGTACTTACGAAAGAATTGTATGCATAGATAAACAAATACAAGAACAGTATTCAGAAACAACAATATAAATATGCTAGGGGGAAAGTAACTGATCAAGCCAAAGAATAAAGTGATTGACAGATCTTGATTTTTTCACAAACACCAATCGTTTTTATAGCTTTTGGGTTAGTGGAGTTCTTAATTGAGTTAAGATACTGTAGAAGTTCAAAGGAGAATACATAAAAAGAGGGATGTCTTCCTAAACATTTGGACTTGTGAATATGAAATTTAGCCATTAAAAGTAACAAGTTAATCATATATCTGTTATCAAAGTTGAATTGTTTTTGGTTTTTGTGCAGACCAAACAAAACATATTTCCAAAACAGTACAAATCCTTTAAATATATTTTCTGAAATAAAAACACATAAACTCTGCCAAAAATCTTGTACAAGGTTACAAAACCAAAAAAGATGTATAGTAGATTCCTTGGAGGTTTTACAAAAGCTACAGCTTGTATCAATGTCTAATTTGAATTTGCTTCGGAGATAATCTTTAGAAGGATAGATTCTGTGTATTAATTTATAAGAAATATCTTTAACTTTGTTGGTAATTAAAAACTGATTAGGGAGTTTCCAAACTTCGTTCCACATAATACCATCTGACAGCCGGTTCCAGAAAAAAATAACATATGGTAGCGTGGTTATGGTACTCTGAAATAAAGCTCTAATCGATTTATTGTTGTTTTTAGATTGCTTAGAAAAGCAAAGTTTGCCAACAAAAGTTTGTATGGGAGATGCCAACGGCCTGTGGAATGAAGTGATATTAGGTTGATTCTTAAACAGCATACAAACCCCTGATGGTATTGAGCCAAATACTTTGGTATAATCATGACGATTTATAGCTAAATTGAAATGTAAACAAAATTCTTCATAGGAGAAAAGCGTACCATTTGAGTCAAATAATTGGTTGACTAAAACAATGTCATTCCTAAACCAACTATCTAAGAAGAGAGATTTTCTTTTAAATAAAACATCCTTGTTATTCCAGATATAATAACTGTGTGGACTAAAGTTATGCTTGTAAATAAGAGTCCATGCTAAAAAAGCTTGACGATGAAAAGCAGAGATCTTTTATCAATATCAAAATTACAAGTAAGGAAAAATTCAGTGCCACCTAACTTAGAAAACATGAACACAGGTATAGTATTCCAAATGGAAGTAGGATTAGTAATTAGATTCTTCAACCAATTTATTTTGAATGTGTTATTTAAAGTATTAAAATCTAACACATTAAGTCCTCCATTGGCATAGGAGTTCATAAGAACTGTTTTTTTTAATGTAGTGTGTCCTATTTTTCCAGATAAAGTTGAAAAGTAACTTATCAACCTCTTTTATAAGTTTTTTATCAAGGTGCAATGCCAATGCAGCGTATGTAAGACGAGAGATGCCTTCTGCTTTAGTTATTAATACTCTGCCTTTTAACGACAAATCTCTTAAGAACCACTGATTAAAACTGTGTTTGAGTTTCTCTAGAATAGGATAAAAATTTTGAGTCATTCTACTTTCCTGATTTTTGGTTATTATGATACCTAAATAACTAACTTCTTGTTTTATTGGAATGTTACACAAAGCTGTTTTCGAACAGTCTTTTATCGCCATAAGTTCACATTTAGGAATATTCAAGTACAATCCAGAAGCTTTGGAAAATATGGAGATTGTTTCAATAGCAATAGAAATTTGATATTCATCTTTTAGGAATAATGTAGTGTCATCCGCTAACTGTGTTATGAGTAAATCTTTGCCAATTAGCGATATACCTTTTACATTGCTTGATTTCATATGGTTAGACAATAGTTGGGCAATTAACAAAAACAGGTATGGAGAAATGGGACAGCCTTGTCTTATCCCTCTTTGTATGTTAAATCTGGGTGAAGTACCGTTTGTTAATTTAATACTGCTGTTACTGTTATGGTATAATGTTTTAATCGCTGTAGAGAAGTAAGAGCCAAAACCATACTTATCCAGAGCTTGAAATATAAATTCATGCTCCACCGTATCGAAGGCCTTGTAGAAGTCTAAAAATAATATGAAACCATTGCAATTTATGAGGTCAGAATAATCCAGAATATCTAAAACCAATCTGATATTGTTAGTTATGTGTCTTTTGGGCATGAAGCCAGATTGTGTTTCATCAATAACAGAGTCAAGAACCATCTTAAGTCTGTTAGCTATAATTAGAGCAAATACTTTATAATCATTATTTAGCAAGCTAATTGGTCTCCAATTATCAATCATTAATAGGTCCTTATTAGGCTTTGGAATCAACGTAGTCAAACCTTGATTCATCGTAGTGGGAAGCTGTTGGTTTCCTATGCTTTCTGCAAATACCTCAAGAAGAAAGGGAGACAACTCTTCAGAAAAGGTTTTATATAATTCAGCAGTAAGACCATCTGTACCTGGAGATTTATTATTTTTCAATAGCCCAATTGCATCTTTGACTTCTTCTAATGAGATGGGTTGATCACATAATATAGATTCTTCTTGGCTGATAGATTTAACATTCAGCGATTTTAAGAGATGATTTGCAGCTTCCTGAGAAAATGTAGAGCTATAAAGTTCCTTATAGAAATGACTACAATATTTAGAGATTAATCTGTAATCCTCTGTTATAACCCCATTTTATCATTAATTTGCTAATATTATTTATACTTGAGTGTTTCTTTTCTAAACTGAAGAAATAATGGGAATTACGCTCACCTTCTTCAAGCCATTTTGATCTTGATCTGATAAAAGCGCCTTTTGCTTTGTCTGTGTATAAACGATCTAATTTATCTTGTAATTTAGCAAGGTTCATTTTATCCTCTTCAGTTAAATTGTCAATTTGTTTATTAGATAACTGTGTGATTTGAGAGATTATATTTTCTTCCTCTAGTCTTTTGGACTTTGCATTAAGGCTACCAACCTTCCTTAAATATTTGCCAATTTCAAATTTTAATAATTCCCAGTTATTTCCATATTTTAAATCTTCTTGAGCTATAGACCAAAAGTTTGAGATCAGTTCTTTAAGCTCCTTTTTCACATCGTCTTTTTGTAATAATGAGCTGTTGAGTTTCCAGTATGTAAATTTAACAACAGAAGAATTAGATAGACAAGTTAGATTTATTTTAATATATATGGCTTTATGATCTGTTGCTGGAGAAGGCCAAGCACCTACATCTATGCTATTGCTGTCAAAGCTCTCTGAAACTAACCAAAAGTCTATCCT
Source organism: Simochromis diagramma (assembly GCF_900408965.1). Lineage (NCBI taxonomy): Eukaryota > Metazoa > Chordata > Actinopteri > Cichliformes > Cichlidae > Simochromis > Simochromis diagramma. The sequence goes on from NW_024386960.1 coordinate 104,016, forward strand.
TGAATGTCGCGAGTTAGAATTGTTGCACCAAGTAAACATTTTGGACTGAGGAAATTTGAATCTCCAAATGTCTGTAAGTTTCAGGCGTACCATAACAGCCTTCAATGTGGTATTAATTCTTTTCGAATGTCCTGGAGGAAATTTATCTAATTCAGCATCCATAATACAGTTAAAGTCTCCACCTAGTAATAATTTTGCATTTGGAAATTTATTTAACGAGCTAGATTTTTTTTTTTCAATCGTCAAAAATAAATGATCTTTTTCTAGCTTCGTGTTAAACCCATATATGTTAGTTACAATTAAGACTAAATCATTATATTTTATGACTTGACATATGTAATGACCTGCGGAATCACATTCTGTATGTAAAACATCCCCATTATATCTGTTTTTTAGGATTGATACCCCAGCTGATCGTTCAGTTCCATGAGATAACCATATAGAATTTCCCCATTGAGATCGCCAAAAACTAACATCGTTGATAGTAGAGTGAGATTCTTGTAAAAACACAAAGTCGGATTTAAGTTGCTTTGCATAAAGAAAAGTGGCTTTACGTTTTAAGTTGTTACGAAGACCCCTAGCATTAATAGAAACAAAAAACAAAGAACACAAATTGACAAAGAAAAGATATGTATTAAAATGTAAATCGAAGTTAAACTTTTTAACCTAACACTGAGATCAGCACTAGAATATGAAAATGTTCACAGTATAGAGTATATATATAAATAAACTTTAAACGCCTAATAAAAGCACAACAAAAAAGTTTTACCTATTTAACAGTAATTTTGCTTTTTGCTAACATCAGAGAGCAATTTAGACAGCCAAACATTAATATCTACAAATATCAGGCACATCAATATAAAGAACACCTTGTAAACAAACCTGAGAAGAACTAAGGGTCATGGAATATTGAAGAGTTTATGTGTGAATTTCAGCACCATTTACAAAGCCTCGACCTCCAACAAAGCAAGCAGATTTCCCTTCTTCACGTGCTTTCTTTATAATGGGCCACAGCTTCAGTCTGTTTTCTTTGTCCTCTCTCGTCAGGTCTTCAGTGAACCGCAGATGATTATTTTGAAGGAAAGTATTGTTCTTGGCAGCTTTCCACACCGCATCACGAATTCTCCTTGAGATGAACCGGATGATGATCCCTCTGGGTCTCGGGTCATTTTGTTTTGGTTTCCCCACTCGATGAGCGATGTCTAAGACCTCTGAAACTTTTCCTTTTCCGCAGGTAGAACCGTTTGGCATATCCCAATCGCCTTTGCGCGCACATCTTCTTTCTCCAACTCCGGTACCCCATACAGTCTCAGATTCCAACAGCGGTTGTAGCGTTCAACTTCAGAGATGCGTTCGTCACATTTCTGTGTAAGCGTTTCGTTCCTCTCAACCCTCTTCTCAATGACCATAATCTTATCACTTATGTCCTTTAAATGCGTACGAACTGTCCCTACCATTTCTTCAATGGCGTCACTTCTGGTGTTGATCAGATTAATCAAAGTGTTGACCGCATCAGCTTTCAGGGAGTCGCCATCAGAGTGACTGGTAGACAGTGTTGGTTTTTTAGCCACTGGAGGCTTGGAAGGCGTAACTGGTAGGGGTGGAAATTCTTCTTCAACCATCTGCTGACACTCCATTTCTTTCATGTAGCTATGGTCGCTAGCTAGCATGCTAGTTGCATGTGGTTTGCCCGAGTTACTCAGCCTTTTCTGAGCAGATTTCGACATGTTGTTGTTACAGAGTTTGGTTTCAGATTTAGTGCGCTGATCTTCAAAAAAGTCTTGAAAGTTAGAAAGACGTCAAATAGGTGTTGTAAAAATGCTTTATATCTTTCTAGTGCTGAGAGCTCGAAAAAACACTCCTCATCACGCCGCCATCTTGCTCGGCCCCTGAATGATACAGTTAGCGCCCAGTTAGCTCCTAGCATTTCTCAACAGCTCTGCCTCCTTTTCGACTGCCCGGGACATTTAAACAATGGATAATCCGTATACAAAGAAATTCATGCTTTTCTCCTCAACAGAGAGTGTCCCCCGATTGAACAACAGCGCCGTAAAATAAGAAGAATGGTGCCTAATGACAGAGTTAATAATACAGACTTTATAATATGTCACGTGAAGATTCAGCAGCCAGATGAAGTGTTTACTGGCAATTGACAGTGACAGCGGACATTATCATCACTTTTCCAACAATTCTCTCCACACAGACGAGCATAAAAACACTCGACTATCACTAAATCAAATTTAACACACGTTTGTAATGACGCTAATTCAGTTTACAATAGGGTTCATTCGCTCAGGCAGCATGTGGCGGTATCCTCGTACACTGGGGAGTACACTGCCATTAAACGAACAGAAGAAGAAGAAAACCCTTGCACATGCGCGGTACGGATCGGGTAGACCCGATTTGTATGGTCTGACTATGCACATGCGCAGTAAGGATCGGGAGTCCCGATCTGTCACTATCTTTTAATTTTTTTTATTTTTGTCTACATTATATTAAATGTTTCATTATCGGAAACATGTTAAGAGATACTTGTTATTCTTAACATCTTAACAGATACTCTGACCTGTAACTATCGTAAAATGCTTCGACCGGAAGTAGACACCTTTTGCGCATGCGGGGTACCGATGGGGTTTCCGGTACGGATCGGGTAGTGACAGTGACAAGCCTTACACTCGCCTCTCTGTAACAACGTGACACCGGATGTCCGCCTGTTGAAACTACATTGTGCAGAAGATGGACTACAAAACAAACATCTTACTTTGTCACAATGTGTTCTAACCCTGTTGTTTTATGGAGGTTATATAAACAGGAACAGCCTGTTAAAAATATTGCTTCATTATTAAGTTTGAATTTTAAAGAAGAACGAACAGTTAGGGTCAGATTTACTAACATCTGCAGCAGGTCAAACACGTCTTTTGATGTTAAAGAGCTGCTAGATTTACTAAAGAGACTGTCCTAAAACTCCAGTCAGTCCTCAAGCTGTGTTTTGGGGTGAGCCCCACTTATTTTTCCTCCATAATACAGTTTATATGAAGCTGAAATGAATTACGCTTCTTATTTTTTAATGGTGCACACAGCTAACTCTCTGCTGAATATGTAAAAAATAAAAGTGTTACTGTGTTACATGCCTGACTGTTGCTCATGGTCTGATGGGAAATCATGTTTTCTGTTCTTTAGCACATCGAAGAGTCAGCTGTTCACAGCTGCTCTCCAGCTGATTTTTACTGAACTGAAGTGGCTTCTTCATAGAGAGATTAAAGCACACTGTTAGTAGATCATCCTGTAATTGTGACATTGTGGTGGACCAGTGGAGGGCTCCACTCACACCCAGTTCTCAGGAAGTATTGTTGCTGTGTTTTGGAGGGAAAGTGTTCAGTTCTGTGGTGATGAGTAATAAACGAGCAGTGTTTATCGAGAGCTCTCGTGTCGTCTGTGTTTACCTCCACATTGGTGACCCCTGACTCGAACATGCTGCAGTCCGATGGTGGCGCCGACTCCGCTCTGGATGCATCAGCAGCCCCATACGGTAAAAAAAATACATTTTTCCTGGCCAAAATATATTTCAAATATATGGTAAATATATTTACCATATATTTGTGATGCTCCAAAAAAATATATTTTTGAAATTGAAAATATATTTCTTTCAAACCAAAATACATTTCAAAACATATTTTAGGGTGAAGAAAATACATTTCCAACCTTACAGTAGAATGTATATCAAAGTATCCTTTATTTAAAATATATTTAGTGCAATAATGATGATAATGATAACAATACTAAAAGTAACATGTTTTATGCACATCTGCAAAAAACAGTTGGATTCAAACAAAACAGAGTCAAAGGTCTATCACGAATTAGGTTGTTTATTCAGTTGCTTGGTCTTGCAGTCTCGGCTTACTGTTCTGTCTACCAGTAGCTGGTGTTTTGCGCCTCTGGTATTTTTGCCAATTCCTTTCTGTGTCCCGCTCATGTATTGACCCATGTGCCTGTTCATCTTAGCCGATATGATGCCTGACAGGAGCTTCCATGTAGTACTGAGGCAGGTTATTGGTCGGTAGTTGGAGGGGACCGGTCCCTTCTTGGGGTCCTTGGGGATCAGGACCGTCCGACCTTTGGTTAGCCATTCCGGGTGTCTCTCGTTAACTAGCAGCTGGTTCATTTGTGCTGCCAGACGCTCGTGGAGTGCAGTCAGCTTCTTTAGCCAGTAGGCGTGAACCATGTCGGGCCCTGGTGCTGTCCAGCTCTTCATACTGGAGACCCTTTCTTGGATATCTGCCACTGTGATGGTTACTGGACCCTGTTCAGGGAGGTCGCTGTGGTCTGCCCTCAGATCCACTAGCCACTGAGCATTGCCGTTATGGGTTGCGTCCTTCTCCCATATGCTCTTCCAGTATTGCTCCGTCTCCAGCCTTGGTGGTGCTGTTCTCTTATTATTATTGTTCCCTTGCCACTGAGAGTACACCTTTGCTGGTTCTGTGGAGAACAGCTGGTTGATTCTTCTGCCTTCTATCTCTCTGGTGTACCTCCTCAAGCGGCTGGCCAAGGCTGTGAGTCTTTGCTTGGCAGTTTCCAAGGCCTCAGGTATGGACAGCTTGCTGTATTTCTGTTTTGGCACGTAATTCTTCCTGTCAGAGTATGCTTCTACTTTATAATAACAACGGTAGCATGTTTTGGCACGTAATTCTTCCCGTCAGAATTATGCTTCTACTTTATAATAACAACAGTAGCATGGTTTGGCACTTGTTTGTAGAAGCAGTCTGCATGCCAAGGTGCTTAATTTATACAGCTGTCACCACTGAAGTGATTGGAACACCTGACTATATAAACTTTGACAATGAACTCACTCCATTATAGTTACAGTATATATTTACTGAATATATTTACAGATACATATATTTGACATTTATAGATCAACAGAACACAGGGAGAAAGAACTGAAAAAGAAACGTGTACAAATTATGCACATTTGTCGCACAGGTACTTGACCAGGCTGCTCTCATATTGAGCACATCCAAAATGTGCCCATCTGGAACAAAACTCGCACTGCACCTGAAGAGGGAGAAGGGGGGGGGGGGGTGTAAGTGTGTTAACCAACATTATGAATTTGATGAGAAAATAATTACTGCAGTGGCTTGCAAAAGTATTGGGCCCCATGAACTTTTCCACATTTTGTCAGATTGCATTCACAAACATGAATCAATTTTATTGGAATTCCACGTGAAAGACCAATGTCTCTACCAGTCTCTAGCTGGTAGAGACAGACCCTAAAAGACTGGCAGCTGTAATTGCAGATAAAGGTGGGCTGAATAATTACGCACACCCCACTTTTCAGTTATTCATTTGTAAAAATTGTTTGGAATCATGTATGATTGTTGTTCCACTTCTCACGTGTGCACCACTTTGTATTGGTCTTTCACGTGGAATTCCAATTAAAATTGATTTGTGTTTGTGTCAGTCTCTGTGACCATGTTTCGTCCTCCGCTTCTCTCTTGTGTGGTTGTCCCACAGAGCTCAGCTCTAGGCCCCCTTCTCTTTTCTTTGTATCTGCTCTCTCTTGGATCTATACTGAGAAAACACAGCATTGCATTTCACTTCTATGCTGATGACTGTCAGATATGTCCCTCCACAGAAAAAAGGCACATATTCCTTACAACCATGACTTCAGTGTCTTGATGACATTAAGGCTTGGATGTCTCTTAACTTTTTAAAATTCAATGATAAAAAGACTGAGGTGATGACTTTTGGTAGCCCCACTGAGATGCCAAATGTATATTTAGATTCCTTGGCTCAGTATGTTCAGCCAACTGTCACAAACCTGCTGGTCAAAGTGGACTGTAATGAGAAAAGATGACATTATATGCCATGGTAAATGCACTGCCTAATTGTTACCTCTCCCACTGCCTTCAGTGGCAGGCAGCAGGAAACAGATCCGGAGGCAGAGATGATCTTTAAGTTTAACATTACTCACAATATTGCCAAAGAGTGATATGGAATTTAAGCACAAGCACGTTTCAGTAACTTATCTTTCTTGTAGATCTGTGCTCCAAATAAAGAACTTTATGCTGACAAGATTATTAGTTAAAATAACAAATTTTAAGTTACAAATCAATATTGTCTGCATGGACAGATATTCCACATTCCATAAATCATCATTCAGGTCCTGCATCAATACATTTCCATATTTTTATATCTATAAAAAAAACTGACACTTGCTAGACTCTATCAAAGGTGTGAGCATCACAGAAGATGCCTTTGTGTCGAAGTAGCTGAGGATAAAACAGAGAAAAACACAAAGTTGATTTTCCTGGCCTGGGATTTTATAAAAATATTCTGCAGTACATCAAAAACGAAAGAAAACCATTAATCAACATATGAACCTCAGCTGATGCTGCTGAAGTGAAGCAGAGCAAAGTTACAGAGGTTTTATTAGAGACACAGCTAAGCGTTTTGAAATTTCGCATAATTTTAAAAAGTTAAATTTTAAAAAGAATTTGTTCAGTAGCCTATTGAACAGCAAAAATGAGACTTTCTTTTCAGAATTATGTAAAAGGGAAAAAACAGCGGCCGACAGCGCTGCAAACAACGGTAGACTTGTGCGTAATAAACAAGCGAATAATGCAGAAAATAGATTTTTTTGACGGGAAACTGTTCTTGAAGTACACATAGACAGAAAGACAGAGAGAGAGAGAGGGAGAGAGCTGTGCATGAAGTGTGATTTTATTGTTGTGGAAGTAAAACAGCAAAAGTCAGAGGAAATTATCACGATGTTTATGTGAAGGGTTGGATCTGCTTTTGCTGCTGGTTTAGTCAATATTGTTTTGAGAGAGAAAAAACCTGCAGCTTCAGAATCTAGTGGACAAAGGGCGTGAACACAAAGCACGGACCCACCGAAACATCAGCGAGCTGTCGGCTTTCAGCCCCGACCGTGTCCGTGCTGTCGGGAGAGAAAGGCGACATCTCGCTGATTCTGATCCGTCGGTGGATCCACGCTTTGTGTTTACGCCTTTGTGCAGAATCGTGTTCCTGCTCTCATTTACTATTTCAGCTGTTTGGTTGTTGTTATTTGTTGAAATTTTGTGAGGTTTATCCTGAAATTCTGGCATTTTGGTCAAAATAAATTTGTATTAAAAAATCAATTCAGGATTTTAATGAATCGATATCACATTATCCAAGCCAGAACCGATTTTAATCGATAAATCGATAATTAAAAACCCATGTGTAATGTTATAACGTTCTTTGCAGATATATAAGTGATCTAAAAATTTATACTTGCTTTTAAAAGTTTATTCTTTGGCCACCACGCTTCAGCCATCTGCTGGGGTTTGTACCACCACTGCGCTATTAATTCTGGCCTATGTTGGGACATAATCAGCCTTCAAATGGGGCCTCGAAGGATGCAGATGAAGTATAGATAGATAATATAAGTGTAGATACTTACATGAAAACAAACATAATAACTTCATACTGTCACTGGGTTTAAACTAAAGGAGTGTTCACAAGAAATCATCAGTATCAAACTGTGACAATAAAAAAAGCAATCAAGAATGAGTTTGATGTGAATCTTTGGTAATGCATGGGGGAAGCTCTGTGCCAATTTTATCAACAGCTACGGATTTTATCCTTTTCTGGATGCAATACCTTGGCCTCCAGTAACACTATATGGAATCTTAGAGTCATTTTGACCAGGATTTCTCCTTTAATGGAAATATTAAGCAAATATTTATGACTGCTTTCTTCCATTGTTGCAATATCTTGAAAATCAGAAATATCCTGTCCCAGAGTGATGCTGAAAAACTCGTTCATGCATTTATTTCTTCTTGTTAGGAATATTGTAATTCATTATTATCAGGATGTTCTTTTTTGCGTTGGGACACAGGCAGGATACGATGGCTGCTGTTTTATCCATGTGTGGATGCACATGCCCAGCTCCCAAATTGTACCCAAATACTGTACGTCCCTCCATCCAACCACACACTTTAGGGACTGTGACCACCCACTGCACATGCTCCACCGTGGTATCACTATGAATGACAACATCATCCAGGTGGCAAACAGCATATGCAGTGTGAGGACGCAGCTATCGCTACAGCAGGTGCTGAAAAATGCCCGAGTCTTTAAACAAACCTAACAGAAGTGTGATGAATGGTACAAACCCTGCACTCACTTCTTAATTACCTGAAAGCACCTTAAAGACAACCGGCCCCTCTCAACTGCGACAAATCATCTGGAGAAAAGGTAAGCATAGGAGACCAAACACTGAGGAACAAATCCTCATTTCATCCTATGATAACAGCATTTTCACCATTTCAGCCAATTCCTTTTGCACAATTTGTCTCTTGTGCTTAGGCAACCTGTAGGGCCATGAACGCACTTTCCAGGCTGCGTTTCAAATTGGTGCTGCATGAGAGTCTTGCAGATGGTCGGGGGATGACCACATCTGCAAACTACTGTTGCAATGCAGGAACATCTGCTTTATTGGAACGTGTGAGATGCTAATCACAATGCATCTTAAACACACTCATGTTAAAATGTCATGCCCACATCTTGTTTTTAAGAAAAATTAATCATCTTTTCCTTGAAGATCATTTCAGAGTTTTTAATGAGCTGCAGGAACCGTGCCGAGAGCAGCCAAGTCTCCTCCTCTGATAAACCTCCACATGTACCACTAAAAACATTTAAATTAGTTTGAATCGGAAATCATGGCTCCAACTACTTGCTGTGAGACCATTTCTTTATTTTTCACACCAAACTGTTTAATAAGACAAACTTTACACAGAGTTAATCAATTATAACTGATGCTTTAACATTATCAGGATTTCATAATGCAAACTTCAAATCAAAAGGCAAACAGCTGCAGAACATGTGGATCAAAATGAATTCATTAAAAAAACAGCGTGGACTTCAAGGATACAGTAAATACACTAAAGTGAAAGGAGGATCCAAAAATAGATGTTTAATAGGATTTGAATTAACTAAAATTAGTCACCTGTAATCTTTAAAATGGTTCTGATGTGTGCTGCTGTTTTTAACTTTTAACAGTTCTTTGCTGCCACTGTGAATATTGTGTTCTTTCCCTAATTAGATAAAGGTTACACAGCCTCACTGCTCCATCTTCTGGTAAAAAAAAAAAAAAAAAAAAAAAAAGGTATTACATGGAAGTACAGCCCAAAACCAGTTCAGTTTGAGTTTCTTTTATCTGGACATAAAGTCACAGCAAGTGTTGTTTCAAAGCTGGTGGACAGATTTAGTTCATTTTGGAAGTTTTAAGAGCAACTGCTGTGAAAATATTTGCTTGTTTTGGGAGAAAAGGATTTAAGAGAAGATTTTATCACAGCAAAAGTTTAAATATGAATGAAGGATTGAAATTTAACTGAGGTGAAACATGCAATGAATACATAAAAAAGAAGTTAATTTTGGAAAAGCTAAAAAAGTTCAAATAAAAGAAATGATTTACATATCCATATTTGATTTTTGATAGAATACCAGTTTGGTTAAAAAAAGAAGAAAGAAAAGACATTCCTATAACTTTAATAGTACAACTACTAAACACTACTGTGTCCTAAGGGAACAAAGGTTAAAATGTAACAGGGATAACATTTTAGAGAATTAAAATCCCTCAAAGGAAAAAAACAAACTTGATATGCATATCTATACATGCACCTTCCTAAATGTAACATTCAGGATTATTCACTGCAGCTCCAGAAATCAGAGCTACCTCATCAGATCCAAATGTGGCATCAGCTGACACTCTTTACAGGAGATTCCATCTGAACTCTGTGGAGCCTGATCTCAAGGTTTTTAAGTCTGACCCTGAAACCAGAAGAGGATCTTTCTCTCTCTTCAGATTCATTGTGATCCAGTGATTTCAGTCCTGCATGATCAGGCTGATGTTTGCACAGAGCAGATAATGAAGTGAAGGTTTTTGCACATTGGTAACAGTGAAACAGTTTATTTACAGTGTGGGATCGTTTGTGTTCGGAGTATGAACTGAGATTCCTGAAGCTCTTGTCACACTGGTCACAGCTGAAGTTCACTTCCATGTGTGTACGTTCATGTTTGTTACAGTGACCTGATTGTGAGAAGCTTTTGTCACAGTGTCTGCACTTGCATGGTGTCTCTACTGTGTGGATTTGCTTATTCTTGTTCTTTAAGCTCATGTGCAGTGGTGACGGATGACCCACACTGGTCACAGATGTGCTTTTTGAACACACTGTGGAATAGTTCATGTATTTTTAATGCACTTGGTGTGGAAGCCTCTCCCACATTCTTTGCAGTAGTTCATTTTGTCTCCAGTGTGGATACGTTGATGTGGTTTTAGGTCCCGTTGATGATTGGAAGTTTTTCCACAAAGGTCACAGAGAAACGTTTTCCCACCACCACAGCGACGACAGGGCTGAGAACTGGATCCATCTGTGTTGCTCTGCTTCTAAACAATGACAGCGTAAGTGATCTCTGCCAATGTCCAATTACGTTTACTGTTTACATTATAACACTCAGCTTACCGAGCAAAAATGATTCTTCATTTTCCAAAACAGTTCATTCAGAATAACTCCATAGGTTTACTGATCAGACTTGTTCCAAACAATCAGGTTAAAATTACAAGATAAAAAATCAATACTTCCTCACAGTAACTGCACTTGTAGAGTTACTTTCTGGTGTGGATCTGTTGGTGTTTTTTCAGGTAATGTGGAGATTTATTTGTGGAGACTATTTATTTACTGGAGCCAGAACGGGGTTAGTGTGTCTCTCTGTGCTATCTGTCAGTGACTCCATGAATTGCTGTGCTTTACATTTTCAGTGTTGTGGTGGAATATTTTGACAATTCGGAAAAAAAATATTCTACATAAGTTCAGTGTATGCAGCTGAATGATTGAGTCATTGAGTGTTTGTTTAATCTTCAGGTTCTGTTTCCTAAGATCATTCTTGTTCTGTGAGGTTTAAACCACACACACTGATGCTCATGTAGATATCAGATCAGCCATTTATTGATTCAAATGACAACACAAATATGTGATGATCTGAGTGTACATGTTGCTCTGTAGATTACAGAGCAGAGATGGCCAACGCGTTACTTGTAACAATCAGGTTAAGATTACAAGATAAAAAAACTCAATACTTCCTCACAGTAACTGCACTTGCAGAGTTACTTTCTGGTGTGGATCTTTTGGTGTTTTTTCAGGTAATGTGGAGATTTAAAAGTCTTCTCACACAGGTCACATTTATAAGGTCTCTCCTCAGTGTGGGTAAACATGTGTATTTGTAGTTGTGCATCTGTTATAAACAGTTTCCCACACTGATCACAGTAGGAAAGATCATTTCCAGTGTGAATGCGTAGGTGACTATTTCGGTACTTTTTTTCACTGAAAGTTTTTCCACAAAAGTCGCAGCTATACGCCTTAATTCCAGAGTGGGTAACTAGATGCTTCTGTAAGTTTCGACTTTGACCAAAAGCTTTACCACACAAGTCACAGCTGTAAGGTTTAAACTCCACTGTGGATGAGTTGGTGACTTTTTAAGTATCCAGCCCAGGCAAAAGACTTTCCACACAACTCACAGCTGTAAGGTTTAAATCCACTGTGGATGAGTTGGTGTTTTTTTAAGTCTCCAGCCCAGGCAAAAGACTTTCCACACAACTCACAGCTGTAAGGTTTAAATCCACTGTGGACGAGTTGGTGTTTTTTTAAGTCTCCAGCCCGGGCAAAAGATTTTCCACACATGTCACAGCTGTAAGGTTTAACTCCACTGTGGACGAGTTGGTGTTTTTTTTAAGACTTCAGCCCGGGTAAAAGACTTTCCACACAAGTCGCAGCTGTAAGGTTTAACTCCACTGTGGATGAGTTGGTGACTTTTTAAGCCTTCAGCCCGGGCAAAAGACTTTCCACACAACTCACAGCTGTAAGATTTAACTCCACTGTGGACGAGTTGGTGTTTTTTTAAGTCTCCAGCCTGGGTAAAAGACTTTCCACACAAGTCGCAGCTGTGAGGTTTAACTCCACTGTGGATGAGTTGGTGACTTTTTAAGGATCCAGCCTGGGTAAAAGACTTTCCACACAACTCACAGCTGTAAGATTTAACCCCACTGTGGATGATTCTGTGGTTTTTTAAGTCTCCAGCCTGAGTAAAAGACTTTCCACAAAACTCAACAGCTGGATGCTTTAACTCTACTGTGGATGAGTTGGTGTGTTTTTAAGTTTCCAGCCCGCGCAAAAGACTTTCCACACAAGTCACAGCTGTAAGGTTTAACTCCACTGTGGATGATTCTGTGGATTTTAAGTCTCCAGCCTGAGTAAAAGACTTTCCACACAACTCACAGCTGTAAGGTTTAACTCCACTGTGGATGCGTTGGTGTGTTTTTAAGGTTTGAGCCCGGCAAAAGACTTTCCACACAAGTCACAGCTGTAAGGTTTAAATCCACCGTGGATGATTCTGTGGATTTTTAAGTATCCAGCCTGTACAAAGATTTTTCACACAAGTCACAGCTGTAAGGTTTAACTCCACTGTGGATGAGTTGGTGTCTCTTTAAGCCTCCAGCCTGGGTAAAAGACTTTCCACACAAGTCACAGCTGTATGCTTTAACTCCACTGTGGATGAGTTGGTGTGTTTTTAAGTTTCCAGCCTGGGTAAAAGACTTTCCACACTCATCGCAGCTGTAGGTTTTCTCTCCCTTTCTTCTGTGAGGTTTGTCGGCCTCCTGAGAGCACTGACTTCTTGCTCCATGTTGGTCCTGCAGTGACAGAGATACAAACAGAGGCAGTGAGTGAAATGCAGTCCTGGAACAAACTGAAACTCCCTCCATTGGTGGAATCAAACATGTCAACAAACACCTTGTTGGTGTGTTTACCACCACCTTCTGGTGATGGTGTCACATTACAATAATGTGACACAATGAGAGGTATAATTAAAATGACATTAGGAAATATTGATCAGCAGAGAAAATCTTTTATTTCATAAAAAATTCAAAGTTCAACTGATGATATTGTTGTTTCAATGTGTGTAGATAAAATATGATCTTTGTATTTTCTTGTGACTTCTGTGGTTTCTGATTTTGAATGTAGATTCTGTATATATGGAGGAGCCCAGGATGGAAGCTGCTCTTAACAGAAAACTCTAATACTTTTCTCACCTTTTGTGTTGAAGACATGTTTCCACTGTAGTCGCTGAGCTGAGTCCAAATGGCTGAAATTGTTCCTCTGCTGCACCACCAGACTTCGTCTCCTGTTACTCAGCAAAAAAGAAGTACACACACACACACACACACACATTAGGGGTGCAACGATACAGAAAATTCATAGTTCGGTTTGATACTTTGGTGTCACGGTTCGATATTTTTTCGATACAAAAAAGTGTTCATGCTTTTTTAATTTGTCATTTATTAAAGTTATAAATATATAATTTAACTCAAAAAGTACAGTTTTTAAATTTAATGTTGCTGAAACAATAAAGTAATAAAAAAAAAAAATCTGATCGAGAAATCACTCATCTTTGGAAAAAGAGAGTTCATTACAGAGAAATGGCTCTTTCCAAAAATAAAAGCTATACTATACGCTTCTTCTGGGCTATATTCTCATCAGCATATTAAACATGTCAGGTCCCCATAAGGAGAATCATGTGCTAACAGCTGTCTAAATGACTCGGGTAAGTTTGTAGCATGCATGCTTGTTGTTTTTGTCTGCTTCCACTTGTCTTTGCACTAGGATGATGTCGGCGTAAATGTGCAGTCATATTCGTTGTGTTCCCACTAGTACTGTCAGCGTTAATCTGAAATGACGTTAACGCCACAACACGGCAAATCTCCGTTAACGAGCTACCGCGGATCGCCCCGTGCGTGGGGTTGGACGCCGTCAACACGTTAACGAGCAAACTGCACTAACGCAGTAGTTTCCACCCATGTAATTGAGCATTGTGTGGCACATCCGACATACTGTTTTACTTTTGTCCATGACGCGCATACCTTCAGAGTCATATGTCACATGAAGACCAAAATAGTTCCAAAGGCCAGATCTGAATGAGGGTGGGGGAGGTTCAATTTGCCATGTTGCAATCAATGACTGTATAAAAGATGGACGACGCGACACCACCTCCTCCCATTATGCAAAAATGAAGCCAAAATATCCCGTTTGTGGAGGCTGCCATCTTGCAAATTTGGAGCCAGAGTCTGCGCAGTAATGACTTGAGGTGGAGCGACTGTGTAACACTCCCGCCCACACGCCCGCTGGACGTGACCGCAAACACGCCCCCTACACTTTTTACGTAGCACCTGCGGCTTGAGTTTTTTTGCTGGTTTACCACGACTGACAACTCGTTTAATTAAGGTAAATACAACCATGTCACTGTTATAAGAAAAGACACACAGCTTATCATCTTATAGTTCTAAAATCGCTCTGTTGTTAATTCGTTTGCTAGATTAGCTGCTAGCATACGCACTGTGTTGGAGGCTTGTTGCTAGCTAGTTAGCGATGCTACTCACCTGTTACTCTAATAGTCTCTGTTATTGAAGGATCAGCACTCCTTATGGTTTTTTTATCCATTTTTAGACAGCGATGAGATCAGCTGCACACTCCACAGAGGCCCAGAGTTACTGTTAATATCAAAAATATAATGCTGTCCTTTGAGATTTTAACATTTAAGACTGAGTGTAATGGATCTAAAACGGTTTAAATCTCTAGTCTACAGCCTGGTAACATGGAAACTTTAAAAACAGCAGCAGAAGGTTCAGTAGTGTAGTCTAATGTGTTCTTTTCATTTAATAATAATCCGTATTATGTATAACAGCTACATTCACCCTGGAGAGAAACTAGTGAGGGAGACCATCAGGACCGAGCTGGGTTTCTGGGTCCAGAGGTTTGGAGAAACTTCTTCCCTTTCTTTCATCACAGCTGTCCTGTGCCAGAAGTTCTGTTGACCCACTGAAAGAGGCTTCATTTAAGAAACACCAGGAACACTGAAGCTCATCGCATTGATCAAGCAGGACTCATGATCTTCACCAGCAGCTCCCTCACAGGGAAATCTTCAGCACTCCTCTGTAGGCCCGCCCCAGAAGATGGATAAACCCAGCGTTTCATGAACACTGTGATGAGACCTCTGGTTTGTGTAATGTTATAAATACTCAGATACTCCCCAGAGGCTCCGGACCTTTACATAAAGATATTATATCATCCTGTATAAATTTATATAGTTAAAAATATATGATCCTCTCTGGTTACTCTGGTATGAATAACTCTGCATCACTTTATGGTAAATAACACACTATGTGCAAAAAAACTGCAAAAAAACTGTTTGTAGTTCAACATACAAGTGACGACCTTTGACCTTCATAAGGTTTTATTTAATTGTGTTAGAGAAACTCAAGCGTGCTCTTCATGCAGCTGAGTACATCAAGTGTTTAAAACTATGACCTCAGAGCGCATCGAAAGCCTTTTGGCCCCTTCTCAGCAAGCTTCCACTACTCTCACCCTGGAGTTGCGCTCCCCCAGGCCTGTGGCTTCATGTCCTGGGGTGGGGGTTGGTTGTTCTCCTGCCCTGCACCCCATCCTTTTGTTCATATTCCAAGACTATTTTTCTTTATGTATTCTTTCCCCCCAGCAACCGCCATATTATGATGTTGCAAGCAATCACAAACTCTACAGTCTGTCTAACTCCAATGTCTACCAAGCAATCTATTATTCTCAACAGAGCTAAACTCAGCATAAACTGAACCCACATTAAAGTTAGCTCTTACCTTTAGACGAAGCCCACAAACCGAGAGAAACTCCGTGATGAAGCTGGAACTCTTTCCAAAAAACAGGAAACAGATCAGGGAGCAGAGACCCACGTGGTTCACGCTGATCTCAGCTAGGATCCAGGAGACAAGGGTGTGCAGATCGATGCAGATATCGATCCAAACGTTGGTAGTGGTATATGTTCCAGTAAGTTTACTACTTTACAACCGTTTCATGAAAAAGCAGCTCTCTCTGCTCGACTCCTCTCCTGAACACACACTTTGCTCCGCCCCCTTTATCTGGCTCCGCTGTGATTTGTTGCTGTGCGGTCACGTGACTCAGCTGCACAATGCAACCCCGTGGAGTGTTGTATTTCAAAAGTAGCGCCAATCTCCTTTTCCTAAACTCTTTTCCTTGGCCTCGATGAAAACGTCATCGTGGGGAGGACACTGCTGAGAAGTCAGGGAAAGAGAGGAGCGGTGCTGAGAATTGGAACAACCTTGTCACTACCGAGAAGGGTCTGTCTGCAGCCACTGTGGAGCTCCACAGTAGCCGGAAGCACGTGACCCGTCCACAGTAGCCATAAACACGCATGGATACCGTGGAAGTCTTGCAAGTTGATCGCAAAGGTTGGTTAAGTCTTTCTTATATAAATTTGCCGTTAGTGATTTCATAATTCTAGGAATCGTCTAGTTTCTTACAATGATCATGTTGCCACTTTTTTTGCGTTACAAACAACATTCCTCCTTATTTTAATGTTTTTTCATCGTGCTGTTATATGACTGTTATATGTCAATAGAAACATGTCTCACAGATTGAAGTGTCTTTTAAAAATTTGGTTTTTTTTTTTCAAAAATTTTCTTCCCCAAATCTATTACATGCCAACTGTAAATTGTTATTTCTGCTAAAACCTTAACTTAAATGTGTATATGGTGTTTATCTGTTTCTCTCTGTGTTTTAGATGCACACATCAATCTGGAATTCGGGCTTAAAGCCAGAACTGCAGGAATGCAACACGTGTTGCAGAGGACTCTTTCACTGCCCTCTGTGCCCCACTTTCAGCCCTACTGTCAGGGCAAAGATTGAGGAGCATCTAAGTTGCATAGAAAAAATGCTTTGCCTTTCAAAGGTATGTTTGTATTAAATATACTTTATAGTTTATAAATATGCACTTTTTTAAGCACTTCTGCAGTATCTTTGTTGACTTAAAAGTTGCTGTTGATATTGTACAGTTCAGTGTATTCAATCTGCAACAAAAATAGTGTTTTTATAAAATATATTTTTATTTACTTTTCACCACTTTTCTTGACATAACTTTTGTGATCCATACCATTTTGCTTCATTATTGAGGTTGGCTTGGATGTTTTGTTAACATGTACAATCTGATTGTTAGACAAATTGATTGCATTCTATACAACTACATTTAAATTACATCTGTTTTGTTTGTTTGTTTTTTTCTCTTATAGATAAAATGAGATGCCGGTGCAGGCAGCCTTGTAGGACAACAGGACACTTTCACTGCCCTGTCCTGTAAGATTACAATCATAACGGCGTGGGGAATATGGCAAGGCATTTATTGTCTTGTCAGCATTCTTCAATGCCAAGTCAGCCACCATTATCAGGGACTGCTCCCCGCTGAACTCTCCGAGGAGACCCGCAGTCCTCCGGCAGTACTCTTCGAGGAGCCCCGTCTCCCCCCCAAGGTTTTGTCTTCGGTAATCTGAACCATTTTCTGAGTCTTTGTTAAACATTCATTGGCTCTACCCTCTGTGTTCAATAAACTGCAGCTGATGGAAAGTCCATGAAAATGACATGCTCTCACTGTGGCCTTACTCTTCGTAGCTCTGGCAAGCTATTTGCACACTGGAGAGAGAAGCCAAAGCTGTGCTTGAAGGACAACACGTGCCCATTTTTCAGACTGAAAAAGCGCAAGTTCCAGGAAGTCAGTCAGGTCAGTATTCACTTAAACAGTAGTGTAAGTACATGGTTAGTGACATTTGAATAACTGTTTAAAAAACTGTTCTGCAACAGAGAAAATAACTATGTTTTCATCCCCATTTGCCTGACACAGGAGCCAGCAGTTGTTGAAGATCTGCGTCCTGCTGTGCACTGGGTTGTCCAAATAAGGCACTTTTCCGTGGACACGTAACAATGCCCAAATATCTGTCCTTAATCAAGGGGACCAGCAGAGGGTCTTAAGAGACATGTCAGAGGAAGAAGACACTGGAGCAAGGGACTTGTTCCTCTCTTTTTCAGTTTGCAAAGGACATGGAGCTCTTTTTGAAAAGCATGTGCTGATGAGCAGGGGCTAAGGTCAGTGCTATGTTTGACATGTAATGGACAAATGAAGGCACTGGCTGTGTTTGTTTAATATGTTGTTGTTGTTGTTGTTTTGTTTTTGCATAGTACAAAATTGCCCAATTAAACTTATTTCAAAATGTTGTTCACTTGATTCTGTGTCCATACTTATAATAAAGGATTACAGTGAAATAGCATTACATGTAACAGCATTTTTTTAAACTTGTAATTTCAAAATAAAAAGCTTATTGTTGATATTAACAGTAAAGAATTGTAATCAATAATATGTTTATACATTTTAAACATTAACACTCTGGGCTCTATCCTGGCCATTTGTGGACACTTCACGTATTCTTTTTTTTGACTACTGCACTGCAGTGGACCAAAACAATGACACGGGTTTGATCTTAAGGATCTAATAGTTGTGTGTGTTGTGCATGACATTGCCACACAAATATGTATTTGCAAGATAGAGTAGAATAATTATGACGCATGAAATATACATAGGCTGCAGTGAATTTCTGTTGATGGCAGCCTATTGAGCCTTGAGTTTCCCAGTCAAACTTAGCTTTGAAGCACCTGCTAAAAACACTTTTACTCTTTTACATTTCATAACAGACACCATAGCCAAAATATTAACAAAATATATATTATTAAAAAATTCAAAGCTGCACATACAGCAACAAACACCGTTAGTAAATGTGTCCTGGAGTTTATTGCAGGTGCAGAAAGTGCTGCTGCTGTAAGTAAGCCTAACAGCTTACAGATCACTTATTTTTCTGGAAAGATGGTAGGAAGGGCATCACTGCTCATTTCTACAGTCTCCCAGATCTTGGAATACAATCCCTTTGTACCATGAACCACTTCGCAGTACTAGGAGTCCACTAAAACCTATAAGAGAGTGATCCTGGAAGAAATGGGGCACACACTAGTGACCTCAACAATTGCAAGACAGCCTTTTCCCCGATGCTCAGATGGGGAAAAAAAGGAAGTTTCATGAAAACATTAGGACTTTATCACCGTTTTAACAGAAAAGTTAATGGTAATATATAACCTAACTGGCTATAAAGAGTAAAAAATTTAGATACAATTTTGATTTTGATGAAAAGGATTGGTGCTATTTTAAAGAATCACGTCGGTAAAAGTAGAAAAATGTTTTAAGAAATATACATTTTATAGCATTTTGTGAACATACACAAAAAGTGGCCATTTTTGGCAACAAACAAGCTGAGAGAGAGTTTTATATTTTTGGCTCTCCTTGAACAAAAATAATAGTGCATAATAATCAATGTTGATGTTAATCAATTAGATGTCCCAGACTCTACTACCGGTATTCATAATACAGCAGTCCCTCGTTTATCGCTGGTGTTACGTTCAAAAAAATAACCCGCGGTAGGTGAAATCCATAGCCAACTTTATTTTTTACAATTATTACAGATGTTAAGACTGTAAAACCCCTCACTACATGCTTTAATACACTTTCTCAGACAGGCATGAACATTTTCACACTTTTCTCTTTTGTTTAAACACTGTTAGAGTTCAAACCTTTGTAGAAACATAAGTCCAGTATTATGGAATGAAACCTAAAGGTGCATTTGAGGGTGCAAAACGTTTCGTCGGCATTGTTGTGTTTGTTTGGGAGAAACTTACAAACATACAGTACAGCACTTCAGAGTTACACTGCTAGCGATCGAAGATTTATGTAAATTCGACAAGCTAAACGCATTATGTACTGTACAGCAGGAGTCCCCAACCTTTTTGCGCCACAGACCACTTTAATGTCAGACAATATTTTCAGGGAACGACCTTTAGGTTTCGTGGATAAAATACAACAAAAGAATAAAAAAGAAGAAACTGTGGTATTTTGTAAATATAATAATAAACGTGACTTGAGCTGTGCGCCAACAACAATGACAGTGACATCCTCCTCTCTGCTTCTTACGCTCTCTGGGTCGCTATGGTAACGTGTAAATAGTTCTTTCAAAATAGACACACAACTACAACCATACATTCACACCGGAGGATCAACTCTCGCGGAACGGTACCAAAGGACTCACAGACCGGGACCGGTCCGTGGGCCTATTAGGGACCGCTCCTGTACAGGAGACACTGGACTAGATTGATTGACAATGGTCTACAGCAATCAGAACGCACAACACGATGTACTGTAAAAATAATAATAAATCAGCGAAAACAGCAAGTGTCACTTTTGGCCACGAACAATTTAGGGGATGGTGAATTTTTTTTGAACAAACCCAGAGTGTTAAAAAAAAAACCACCCCACTTAAAACATTTTATAGTAACAAAAACGCAATTTAGTTTTCGCTGTCAAAGTCGATTTAACTGAGTTACGTGTTTACGGCTACTGTGGAGGTCACGTGTTTCCGGTTACTGTGGAGGTCACGTGTTTCCGGTTACTGTGGAGCTCCACAGTGGCTGCAGCCAGGTGCTCTTGTCACTACCTGATCCGTACCGGAAACCCGATCGGTACCCCCGCATGCGCAAATCTTACGGTCACTTCTCTCTTTGCCAACATTGCGACATTCAATATATTTGAATGATACAGGTTTTTTTTTCAAACCTTTATTTAAACATCAGTACAATAACAAAATGGAATTAAACAGTACTACATAATGGTGTTGTACTTACAAAAGAATTGTATGCATAGATAAACAAATACAAGAACAGTATTCAGAAACAACAATATAAATATGCTAGGGGGGAAAATAACTGATCAAGCCAAAGAATAAGTGATTGACAGATCTTGATTTTTTCACAACACCAATAGTTTTTATAGCTTTTTGGGTTAGTGGAGTTCTTAATTGAGTTAAGATACTGTAGAAGTTCAAAGAGGGATGTCTTCCTAAACATTTGGACTTGTGAATATGAAATTTAGCCATTAAAAGTAACAAGTTAATCATATATCTGTTATCAAAGTTGAATTGTTTTTGGTTTTGTGCAGACCAAACAAAACATATTTCCAAAACAGTACAAATCCTTTAAAATATATTTCTGAAATAAAAACACATAAACTCTGCAAAAAATCTGTACAAGGTTACAAAACCAAAAAAGATGTATAGTAGATTCCTTGGAGGTTTTACAAAAGCTACAGCTTGTATCAATGTCTAATTTGAATTTGCTTCGAAGATAATCTTTAGAAGGATAAATTCTGTGTATTAATTTATAAGAAATATCTTTAACTTTGTTGGTAATTAAAAACTGATTAGGGAGTTTCCAAACTTCGTTCCACATAATACCATCTGACAGCCGGTTCCAGAAAAAAATAACATATGGTAGCGTAGTATGGTACTCTGAAATAAAGCTCTAATCGATTTATTGTTGTTTTTAGATTGCTTAGAAAAGCAAGTTTGCCAACAAAAGTTTGTATGGGAGATACCAACGCCTGTGGAAATGAAGTGATATTAGGTTGATTCTTAAACAGCATACAAACCCCTGATGGTATTGAGCCAAATACTTTGGTATAATCATGACGATTTATAGCTAAATTGAAATGTAAACAAAATTCTTCATAGGAGAAAAGCGTACCATTTGAGTCAAATAATTGGTTGACTAAACAATGTCATTCCTAAACCAACTATCTAAGAAGAGAGATTTTCTTTTTAAATAAAACATCCTTGTTATTCCAGATATAATAACTGTGTGGACTAAAGTTATGCTTGTAAATAAGAGTCCATGCTAAAAAAGCTTGACGATGAAAGCAGAGGTTTTTAAAGGGATTTTATCAATATCAAAATTACAAGTAAGGAAAAATTCAGTGCCACCTAACTTAGAAAACATGAACACAGGTATAGTATTCCAAATGGAAGTAGGATTAGTAATTAGATTCTTCAACCAATTTATTTTGAATGTGTTATTTAAAGTATTAAAATCTAACACATTAAGTCCTCCATTGACATAGGAGTTCATAAGAAACTGTTTTTTTAATGTAGTGTGTCCTATTTTTCCAGATAAAGTTGAAAAGTAACTTATCAACCCTCTTTTATAAGTTTTTTATCAAGGTGCAATGCCAATGCAGCGTATGTAAGACGAGAGATGCCTTCTGCTTTAGTTATTAATACTCTGCCTTTTAACGACAAATCTCTTAAGAACCACTGATTAAATCTGTGTTTGAGTTTCTCTAGAATAGGATAAAAATTTTGAGTCATTCTACTTTCCTGATTTTTGGTTATTATGATACCTAAATAACTAACTTCTTGTTTTATTGGAATGTTACACAAAGCTGTTTTCGAACAGTCTTTTATCGCCATAAGTTCACATTTAGGAATATTCAAGTACAATCCAGAAGCTTTGGAAAATATGGAGATTGTTTCAATAGCAATAGAAATTTGATATTCATCTTTTAGGAATAATGTAGTGTCATCCGCTAACTGTGTTATGAGTAAATCTTTGCCAATTAGCGATATACCTTTTACATTGCTTGATTTCATATGGTTAGACAATAGTTGGGCAATTAACAAAAAGGTATGGAGAAATGGGACAGCCTTGTCTTATCCCTCTTTGTATGTTAAATCTGGGTGAAGTACCGTTTGTTAATTTAATACTGCTGTTACTGTTATGGTATAATGTTTTAATCGCTGTAGAGAAGTAAGAGCCAAAACCATACTTATCCAGAGCTTGAAATATAAATTCATGCTCCACCGTATCGAAGGCCTTGTAGAAGTCTAAAAATAATATGAAACCATTGCAATTTATGAGGTCAGAATAATCCAGAATATCTAAAACCAATCTGATATTGTTAGTTATGTGTCTTTTGGGCATGAAGCCAGATTGTGTTTCATCAATAACAGAGTCAAGAACCATCTTAAGTCTGTTAGCTATAATTAGAGCAAATACTTTATAATCATTATTTAGCAAGCTAATTGGTCTCCAATTATCAATCATTAATAGGTCCTTATTAGGCTTTGGAATCAACGTAGTCAAACCTTGATTCATCGTAGTGGGAAGCTGTTGGTTTCCTATGCTTTCTGCAAATACCTCAAGAAGAAAGGGAGACAACTCTTCAGAAAAGGTTTTAATAATTCAGCAGTAAGACCATCTGTACCTGGAGATTTATTATTTTTCAATAGCCCAATTGCATCTTTGACTTCTTCTAATGAGATGGGTTGATCACATAATATAGATTCTTCTTGGCTGATAGATTTAACATTCAGCGATTTTAAGAGATGATTTGCAGCTTCCTGAGAAAATGTAGAGCTATAAAGTTCCTTATAGAAATGACTACAATATTTAGAGATTAATCTGTAATCCTCTGTTATAACCCCATTTTATCATTAATTTGCTAATATTATTTATACTTGAGTGTTTCTTTTCTAAACTGAAGAAATAATGGGAATTACGCTCACCTTCTTCAAGCCATTTTGATCTTGATCTGATAAAAGCGCCTTTTGCTTTGTCTGTGTATAAACGATCTAATTTATCTTGTAATTTAGCAAGGTTCATTTTATCCTCTTCAGTTAAATTGTCAATTTGTTTATTAGATAACTGTGTGATTTGAGAGATTATATTTTCTTCCTCTAGTCTTTTGGACTTTGCATTAAGGCTACCAACCTTCCTTAAATATTTGCCAATTTCAAATTTTAATAATTCCCAGTTATTTCCATATTTTAAATCTTCTTGAGCTATAGACCAAAAGTTTGAGATCAGTTCTTTAAGCTCCTTTTTCACATCGTCTTTTTGTAATAATGAGCTGTTGAGTTTCCAGTATGTAAATTTAACAACAGAAGAATTAGATAGACAAGTTAGATTTATTTTAATATATATGGCTTTATGATCTGTTGCTGGAGAAGGCCAAGCACCTACATCTATGCTATTGCTGTCAAAGCTCTCTGAAACTAACCAAAAGTCTATCCTTGAATGTCGCGAGTTAGAATTGTTGCACCAAGTAAACATTTTGGACTGAGGAAATTTGAATCTCCAAATGTCTGTAAGTTTCAGGCGTACCATAACAGCCTTCAATGTGGTATTAATTCTTTTCGAATGTCCTGGAGGAAATTTATCTAATTCAGCATCCATAATACAGTTAAAGTCTCCACCTAGTAATAATTTTGCATTTGGAAATTTATTTAACGAGCTAGATTTTTTTTTTTCAATCGTCAAAAATAAATGATCTTTTTCTAGCTTCGTGTTAAACCCATATATGTTAGTTACAATTAAGACTAAATCATTAATTTTATGACTTGACATATGTAATGACCTGCGGAATCACATTCTGTATGTAAAACATCCCCATTATATCTGTTTTTTAGGATTGATACCCCAGCTGATCGTTCAGTTCCATGAGATAACCATATAGAATTTCCCCATTGAGATCGCCAAAAACTAACATCGTTGATAGTAGAGTGAGATTCTTGTAAAAACACAAAGTCGGATTTAAGTTGCTTTGCATAAAGAAAAGTGGCTTTACGTTTTAAGTTGTTACGAAGACCCCTAGCATTAATAGAAACAAAAAACAAAGAACACAAATTGACAAAGAAAAGATATGTATTAAAATGTAAATCGAAGTTAAACTTTTTAACCTAACACTGAGATCAGCACTAGAATATGAAAATGTTCACAGTATAGAGTATATAATAAATAAACTTTAAACGCCTAATAAAGCACAACAAAAAAGTTTTACCTATTTAACAGTAATTTTGCTTTTTGCTAACATCAAGAGCAATTTAGACAGCCAAACATTAATATCTACAAATATCAGGCACATCAATATAAAGAACACCTTGTAAACAAACCTGAGAAGAACTAAGGGTCATGGAATATTGAAGAGTTTATGTGTGAATTTCAGCACCATTTACAAAGCCTCGACCTCCAACAAAGCAAGCAGATTTCCCTTCTTCACGTGCTTTCTTTATAATGGGCCACAGCTTCAGTCTGTTTTCTTTGTCCTCTCTCGTCAGGTCTTCAGTGAACCGCAGATGATTATTTTGAAGGAAAGTATTGTTCTTGGCAGCTTTCCACACCGCATCACGAATTCTCCTTGAGATGAACCGGATGATGATCCCTCTGGGTCTCGGGTCATTTTGTTTTGGTTTCCCCACTCGATGAGCGATGTCTAAGACCTCTGAAACTTTTCCTTTTCCGCAGGTAGAACCGTTTGGCATATCCCAATCGCCTTTGCGCGCACATCTTCTTTCTCCAACTCCGGTACCCCATACAGTCTCAGATTCCAACAGCGGTTGTAGCGTTCAACTTCAGAGATGCGTTCGTCACATTTCTGTGTAAGCGTTTCGTTCCTCTCAACCCTCTTCTCAATGACCATAATCTTATCACTTATGTCCTTTAAATGCGTACGAACTGTCCCTACCATTTCTTCAATGGCGTCACTTCTGGTGTTGATCAGATTAATCAAAGTGTTGACCGCATCAGCTTTCAGGGAGTCGCCATCAGAGTGACTGGTAGACAGTGTTGGTTTTTTAGCCACTGGAGGCTTGGAAGGCGTAACTGGTAGGGGTGGAAATTCTTCTTCAACCATCTGCTGACACTCCATTTCTTTCATGTAGCTATGGTCGCTAGCTAGCATGCTAGTTGCATGTGGTTTGCCCGAGTTACTCAGCCTTTTCTGAGCAGATTTCGACATGTTGTTGTTACAGAGTTTGGTTTCAGATTTAGTGCGCTGATCTTCAAAAAAGTCTTGAAAGTTAGAAAGACGTCAAATAGGTGTTGTAAAAATGCTTTATATCTTTCTAGTGCTGAGAGCTCGAAAAAACACTCCTCATCACGCCGCCATCTTGCTCGGCCCCTGAATGATACAGTTAGCGCCCAGTTAGCTCCTAGCATTTCTCAACAGCTCTGCCTCCTTTTCGACTGCCCGGGACATTTAAACAATGGATAATCCGTATACAAAGAAATTCATGCTTTTCTCCTCAACAGAGAGTGTCCCCCGATTGAACAACAGCGCCGTAAAAAAGAAGAATGGTGCCTAATGACAGAGTTAATAATACAGACTTTATAATATGTCACGTGAAGATTCAGCAGCCAGATGAAGTGTTTACTGGCAATTGACAGTGACAGCGGACATTATCATCACTTTTCCAACAATTCTCTCCACACAGACGAGCATAAAAACACTCGACTATCACTAAATCAAATTTAACACACGTTTGTAATGACGCTAATTCAGTTTACAATAGGGTTCATTCGCTCAGGCAGCATGTGGCGGTATCCTCGTACACTGGGGAGTACACTGCCATTAAACGAACAGAAGAAGAAGAAAACCCTTGCACATGCGCGGTACGGATCGGGTAGACCCGATTTGTATGGTCTGACTATGCACATGCGCAGTAAGGATCGGGAGTCCCGATCTGTCACTATCTTTTAATTTTTTTTATTTTTGTCTACATTATATTAAATGTTTCATTATCGGAAACATGTTAAGAGATACTTGTTATTCTTAACATCTTAACAGATACTCTGACCTGTAACTATCGTAAAATGCTTCGACCGGAAGTAGACACCTTTTGCGCATGCGGGGTACCGATGGGGTTTCCGGTACGGATCGGGTAGTGACAGTGACAAGCCTTACACTCGCCTCTCTGTAACAACGTGACACCGGATGTCCGCCTGTTGAAACTACATTGTGCAGAAGATGGACTACAAAACAAACATCTTACTTTGTCACAATGTGTTCTAACCCTGTTGTTTTATGGAGGTTATATAAACAGGAACAGCCTGTTAAAAATATTGCTTCATTATTAAGTTTGAATTTTAAAGAAGAACGAACAGTTAGGGTCAGATTTACTAACATCTGCAGCAGGTCAAACACGTCTTTTGATGTTAAAGAGCTGCTAGATTTACTAAAGAGACTGTCCTAAAACTCCAGTCAGTCCTCAAGCTGTGTTTTGGGGTGAGCCCCACTTATTTTTCCTCCATAATACAGTTTATATGAAGCTGAAATGAATTACGCTTCTTATTTTTTAATGGTGCACACAGCTAACTCTCTGCTGAATATGTAAAAAATAAAAGTGTTACTGTGTTACATGCCTGACTGTTGCTCATGGTCTGATGGGAAATCATGTTTTGTTTTAGCACATCGAAGAGTCAGCTGTTCACAGCTGCTCTCCAGCTGATTTTTACTGAACTGAAGTGGCTTCTTCATAGAGAGATTAAAGCACACTGTTAGTAGATCATCCTGTAATTGTGACATTGTGGTGGACCAGTGGAGGGCTCCACTCACACCCAGTTCTCAGGAAGTATTGTTGCTGTGTTTTGGAGGGAAAGTGTTCAGTTCTGTGGTGATGAGTAATAAACGAGCAGTGTTTATCGAGAGCTCTCGTGTCGTCTGTGTTTACCTCCACATTGGTGACCCCTGACTCGAACATGCTGCAGTCCGATGGTGGCGCCGACTCCGCTCTGGATGCATCAGCAGCCCCATACGGTAAAAAAAATACATTTTTCCTGGCCAAAATATATTTCAAATATATGGTAAATATTTACCATATATTTGTGATGCTCCAAAAAATATATTTTTGAAATTGAAAATAATTTCTTTCAAACCAAAATACATTTCAAAACATATTTTAGGGTGAAGAAAATACATTTCCAACCTTACAGTAGAATGTATATCAAAGTATCCTTTATTTAAAATATATTTAGTGCAATAATGATAATGATAACAATACTAAAAGTAACATGTTTTATGCACATCTGCAAAAAAGTTGGATTCAAACAAAACAGAGTCAAAGGTCTATCACGAATTAGGTTGTTTATTCAGTTGCTTGGTCTTGCAGTCTCGGCTTACTGTTCTGTCTACCAGTAGCTGGTGTTTTGCGCCTCTGGTATTTTTGCCAATTCCTTTCTGTGTCCCGCTCATGTATTGACCCATGTGCCTGTTCATCTTAGCCGATATGATGCCTGACAGGAGCTTCCATGTAGTACTGAGGCAGGTTATTGGTCGGTAGTTGGAGGGGACCGGTCCCTTCTTGGGGTCCTTGGGGATCAGGACCGTCCGACCTTTGGTTAGCCATTCCGGGTGTCTCTCGTTAACTAGCAGCTGGTTCATTTGTGCTGCCAGACGCTCGTGGAGTGCAGTCAGCTTCTTTAGCCAGTAGGCGTGAACCATGTCGGGCCCTGGTGCTGTCCAGCTCTTCATACTGGAGACCCTTTCTTGGATATCTGCCACTGTGATGGTTACTGGACCCTGTTCAGGGAGGTCGCTGTGGTCTGCCCTCAGATCCACTAGCCACTGAGCATTGCCGTTATGGGTTGCGTCCTTCTCCCATATGCTCTTCCAGTATTGCTCCGTCTCCAGCCTTGGTGGTGCTGTTCTCTTATTATTATTGTTCCCTTGCCACTGAGAGTACACCTTTGCTGGTTCTGTGGAGAACAGCTGGTTGATTCTTCTGCCTTCTATCTCTCTGGTGTACCTCCTCAAGCGGCTGGCCAAGGCTGTGAGTCTTTGCTTGGCAGTTTCCAAGGCCTCAGGTATGGACAGCTTGCTGTATTTCTGTTTTGGCACGTAATTCTTCCTGTCAGAGTATGCTTCTACTTTATAATAACAACGGTAGCATGTTTTGGCACGTAATTCTTCCCGTCAGAATTATGCTTCTACTTTATAATAACAACAGTAGCATGGTTTGGCACTTGTTTGTAGAAGCAGTCTGCATGCCAAGGTGCTTAATTTATACAGCTGTCACCACTGAAGTGATTGGAACACCTGACTATATAAACTTTGACAATGAACTCACTCCATTATAGTTACAGTAATATTTACTGAATATATTTACAGATACATATATTTGACATTTATAGATCAACAGAACACAGGGAGAAAGAACTGAAAAAGAAACGTGTACAAATTATGCACATTTGTCGCACAGGTACTTGACCAGGCTGCTCTCATATTGAGCACATCCAAAATGTGCCCATCTGGAACAAAACTCGCACTGCACCTGAAGAGGGAGAAGGGGGGGGGGGGGTGTAAGTGTGTTAACCAACATTATGAATTTGATGAGAAAATAATTACTGCAGTGGCTTGCAAAAGTATTGGGCCCCATGAACTTTTCCACATTTTGTCAGATTGCATTCACAAACATGAATCAATTTTATTGGAATTCCACGTGAAAGACCAATGTCTCTACCAGTCTCTAGCTGGTAGAGACAGGACCCTAAAGACCTGCAGCTGTAGATTGCAGAGC
>NW_024386961.1:0-34429 GCF_900408965.1 Simochromis diagramma
ATCCCCTTCAATTCATGGTTCAGCAGCTGGAGAAGGCTCCCCATCCCCAACCAAGCTGCCGTTTAGCTGTCAAAAGTCTAAGTGAGCGGAGAACACTGGACGAATGATGTGGGGAGTGATCGGTGATTTTATTGACGGTGAGATGAAGTTCAAAATGATTCCTATTCCTATGAGATCATCAAATCTGTACTGTACTACACTGCTTCTTATCACGAGCATCCCACGGTGCCCGATGAGTCTAATTAGAAAGCAGATACAGACGGAAAGCAACGTAAACATGTGCTTGCAGAATGATTTGGATGAATTTCAGCTCATACTGGGTGTTCCGGAAAGTGCCAACCTTGTCACACAACACATATTTCATACTTAAACAAATTCAATATGGCCCTGAGTAGAATCAGTGTGTGAGCAAATTGCACAGAAGATAATGTATCAAAAACAGGCTAAATCCAATTTCACAAAACACATCCCCTAGAGTAAGATTCTGATAACTTGACAGCTAATCCTTGCTTTCATGCACTCATTGAGAGTATGAGAAGAAGAGGCAGCAATCCCTTATTGTTAGATGGAAAACATGGAATTTTTATGGAAATACGCTTTTATTTTGTCATTATCCATCCATCAAGTTCTGCTTGCAATGGATTTTCTATTTCCAAATGTACATCTTTCAGTAGGAGTCCATGTTGCACAGGTCACCTACACTAAAATGGACTTAAGCATACACTTACTGACACGCACATATTAACAGTTTCCCATTTATCTTTGTATGAGTGGGGGTAATCTGCATTTAAAATGTATTATACAGATATCATTTTGATTATTGATCCAAGTGGTTGATAAAGCATATCTATAGTTAGCAGTGATAAACAAAAAGTAAGTGCAATCACTTTACAGATGGAGCTTTCTTACATATTGTCTTGATGCATTCTCAATCATCCAGGTAAGTAAATCTCCAAAAGCTGCTTTTGGAGGCTTTCTTACATACATTGTTGGATATTTTTTTGGCAAATAAATCTGTTGCTGTACACATCTGCTTGAAATACCACAAGCTTGTCTTACCCTGTGTGCATTCTCATTGATTGTTCTGTCCTGTAGAAGTCCAGCATGCGTACCTGTTTCGCAAACTGTATGGTGAAACTTAAAAGTACCTCAAGCCAAGATCTCAGTTAGTTACTAAAGTTATGTACCTTTCTGAAAACAGAAAACCTTGAAGGGACGCAAGAATATGGAGAGTTATAAAAACAGATGCTTTCAGTAACGCTAGAGTTAAACAGTTGAACTGTAATGGAAAATGGATCCTAATGTATCCCTCTAGTTCAGGGGTGGGGAACTCCAGGCCTCAAGGGCCAGTGTCCTGTAAGTTTTAGATGTGTCCCTTGATCCAACACAGCTGATTTGAACGGTTGCGGAGACCTTTTTAGTCACACCATTGAAAAAGCACTTTAGAGCCCTGTAGAGGGAATGATAATCTTAAAATGTAGATTACTCAATAATGCCCTTAAAATTCACTGATAATATTTTATTGACTTATTCAAAGGAAGTTTCTATCTCAAAATGTATTTTCGTGTTTATTCACAAATATAAATCAGTTTTCCACACAACACAAAAGGTGAAAAAATGGACAACAATCAGAAAACATTAAATGTAAATTAATTGTTTGTTTGAACAACATGATTTTCTACCAAAAAAAATGTATTCACACTATTAGCATTTGTTTTAAATTAGCTAGCGTCCTCCCATTGCTTCTTTGTTAGCTTGACCTGCGTGGCTAGCAGTGCTGGAGACTGCTTTGAAGTTGGCTAGGATGTAAATAGTTGGCTCACTAGGTACATAAGGTAAATGTAATTTTTAGGCAGATAAAGTAAAACTTATTTCAAGATGTTTATTCAAATTAAAAATGGGGAGATCAGGATCAGACGGTGATTATATTTTCTATTAAGTAGTTCCACTCGCTAATTTCTCCTTTGCTGTCTATAAGTCGGAAATAATCCTTTATGTGTTCCTACACCAGCTGCGGCAACTCTATTATTTTTTTTATGCGGGCAAGTAGCTCAGACACACTTTTTCATTAATACACATTTTCAAAAATATTACAGGAAAATGTGTGAACTTCTATTCAGTTAAGTAAGACAAAGGACAAAATGGGCCAGAACGATCTGGAATAAAGTCCCACCACCTTCAGCTAATGAGAACTTAAAGGCAGTTTAAAAGAAAATACTGTCAAGTGAGACTGTTTTTATAGAAAGCAGCCTGGTAGTCCTCCCAGCTGATGCCTCTGAGGTTGTTAAGGAAGTACATGGCTTTACTCTTTACATCCTTTCTTTCTTCTCATGGCTGTTGTGCGTTCATGTTGCAGAGGTTTATGAGGACACATGTGTGGTACTTCAGTATCTAGCTGTTACTACAAGACAGATGCAAACATAAATGGAGTAAATCTTTTTTTACATGCCAAGTCATTTCAAATGCATTGGCTGAAAATGGTCAACAAATATAAAAAAAAAACACGAACTGTTTTACAAGAACCGTTTATGTTTTTTGAGAACAGTAATTATCAAAAAACATAACTTTTGTCTGTTTTTTCCAAGAAGAATAAGAAATAACACGTGATTTCACTCTGAGTTGGAAAAAGACGCAAAGGAGAAATGACATGAGAGGAAGATGAGAAGTTATTGTCAATGCCAAGTTGAGCATGTGAAATTTAATAGACTGGAAAAGGCTGGAAATGTCTAGTTTTGTATGGATGAGGTAAGTACTGGGTCTGCAATACTTTCAGGGAAAAGGCACTGTCCAGCATTCTGGTTTTGACACTGACAAATCTGACAATTTTCCTCTGGCCACTCAGCTTTCATATTTTACCTGACCACCTGCAAGAGAGAGGAAGCATTACTTGCTGTAGAACTACTAAGACTGCGCGGAATACTGTCCAAGATACTGCTTATGGAATTTTTCATACACTGTGCTATTGTCAAACCTCATTCTCTTTAGCCCGGGGATATTTTTACTGGCTACTACAGTCGCACAGTTTCGTCAGACTCAGCAGTGTTGCTTAGATTATTTACCAGAAAAGTAATACAATTAAAATACAACATTAAGTTAGCTTAAGAATAAGTCATCCGGAAGCACAACAGTAAACAGACAATTCACAAGAATTTCGCCAACCATTGTTTATGCCGAGGCCAAGCATAAACATGGCTGGAGTCAACTTACTGGGTCAGACATGAGGAGTAAGGAGAATATAAAAAACACATAACAATAGTAGCTTTTTTCTATATTATAAATTCTCCTGTTTCATTGTTTTCTTCCCACTTCTTTTATGATGACCACAATTTCTTCAAATACCAACTTTCACCATATTTGAGCAATAGATAACAACCGTGCTCAAATCCTAATGGGGCAACAGGCAGCCAACCCCAGACTGGCAATCAGATTTGTCCCATCTGTTTCATTGCCAAAGGCTTTGGGCATGCGTGTGTCTGTTTTCCCACACTCGAGGCCCACATGCAAGTGTGAAACTATCCCTGCATATCATGTTCTCGAACCAAGAGAAAAGAATACAGATGATTTTATGATGTTCTTTTCAAGCAGCCCATCCAGCTTAGCAATAAAAAACAACAGCGCCAGCATGATTTACTCAAACTGTTTCATGAAGTCATAAATAAAACTATGAAGTTTTCTGCTGTCAGAAGGTAAGACTGCTCCCCACTTGCCCCAAAACAAGGCTTGAAATGACCTGTATCTGGACAAGATTCTGAAAACATTGACTTTGCATGAAACATCTCTTCAGTCTGTTAAAAACAAAAAAAACAAATGATAAAAGTGGAACAACCTCAAACTCTTAGTGACCACTTTCAATTGTGAGGCGATTCAACAGGTCAGCTGGTGGGAAGCAAGATCTAAGTAAGCAAGTAAAACTGATTTATAAAGCTCTTTACAAAGACATACCGTCACAGAGCACTATACAATTAAAATAACTACAAATAGTAATAATCATAATAAAATAGAAAACAGCCACAGACAGAAAGTCTCTGTCCCTCCTGGTCCTGAGTTTTATAACAGGAACCACAAATAAATGATGAACCTGAAGCAGCAGCGTGTTCAATAAGAAGCTGGGAGAAATAACCTGGAACTTGTCCATTTTCACTCTTCTATCTGTCTCGCCTCTTTGTTGTTCTCTATCTGTATGAGTATGTGTGAGTGAACAGGTAACCACACTTTTGTGTTTCAGGGGCAGGGTTTCATTTGGTTTCCTGCCCTCTGGTCCTGTAAGTAATGAGCTCATCTGTGTGTAATCATCTGATTCTGCTACTTAAGATTTAGGAAGACCTTCAGTTGATGCCTGATTATCGAACTAATGCCGTTAGTGAATCTGGCTCCTCTTGTGTGTATGCTTGCTCTGTTCTGTGCTGAGAATATTTCTTGCCTCTTTTCTTCTCTGCACAGAAACCTGGATGTGAAACTGAGCGACTTACTGAGAGAGAGAGAGCCTTGTGATGGAAGGAAACTGTGGATTTGCTTGTGTTTGAATTGTGGACTTTACTAACTGGAAACTCTTTAGCCTCGAGCCTTGTGATTGACTTTGCTGTAAATAAACCTGCTAACTTTTCTTCAGAGTCTCGCATCTTGAGTCCAACCCATTCGCTTGTTTATGACACATTTAGTGTTCTGGATGTAAGTACAAGATTTTAAAACCCACTTGCTAGAATGTGTAAATACTCTGGCAGCAGCATTTTTTATAGCTTAGAAGTGTGAAATGATGAGTTGTCTAAGCCAGTAAGTGGGACATTAGAGTAATCTAGGCACAAATGAACTATTGTCTCAATTCCACTGAGGAGACTATAGCTCATAATTTAGAAATGTTCCTGAAATGAGAACTAGATTTTACATGTAAGACAAACTCCAAAGGAATCAAATAGTATGAACCCTGGACTTTGCAGATGAGTAAAAAGAAGCAATCAATTATTGCCTCAGACTTTTCGATGCTTAAAATAATTGTTTGAGTCTGTCACCAACCCGGGTTAAATACTCAGCTATGGTGGAGAACGTATCCTGCTGCTGCCGCTTAAGAGACACGTGCAACTGAATGTCATGAGCATACAAATAAGAAAGGTCACTAAAAGAATAAATGATGCCAGCCAAAAGGAAGACTGAACTCTGTGGAAACTCAGAGATTAGAGGAGAGCAGACTTTGCTTGCCCACTCCTGTCAGATCAGTGTAAGAAAAGACAGTCTAAAGCTGATCCAGAGGTACCTGGCATAAGCTTAACCCTATTGAGTAACATATTATGGTCAAAGGCTGCACTGAGATCAAGTAACATGAGTACAGACCAATTTTCTGTGTCAGAAACTATTAAAAAATCATTATAGACCTTCAAAAGAGCAGTCTCAATGGAGCGCTGCTATTGAAATTGAAATATTATTGAAATAATAAGAACCTGAATTGACTTTCCAATAATTTGTTGATAATTAGCTATTTTGAAATTGGCCATTAGAGCTAGCACTAAGATTAGTGTTTGTTTTGTTTGTTTGTTTGTTTGTTTGTTTTTGTTTGTTTGTTTTTACAATTTATCACAGTTAACTGCTTTTTTTTTTTTTTATCACAGATTGCACATAACTGCCACCTTTAACTCCTTTTGTTCAACGGTCTGCAACCACTGTTTCCCCTTGTGTGACCCAGGCCAAAAGAACAATTCAGGCCAGGTATTTATTTTTTTCACTGCTAACCATCTGTGACTATATAACACAAATATGTCCAACCATCTGACTAGTAGCTTTAAAGGGCAATGAAAAAAGTTAATAGGAATGCACAATCATAGAGTTATTAAGTGAGTGTATTTGTACTGGAGGGTGAAGCATGGCAGAGCTACCACCACACATATGCTAAACTGTATAGAAGCTACAGCATTATAGGTAGACTAAAGGGGGCTACACAGAGGAACAGGCTTCCAGCAATGTGGTAATAAAATTTAATCGGTTGTCGCAGCAACTTGTGAAATAACTTAGCAATGCAAAAAGTGACGTGTTGGGTGCACACAAATGGCAAGGAGCACAAGGTTAGCACCTACTGCCTGTATTCTGAGTGGTCAGCTCATTTCTGCTTGCTATATTAAAGTTGCTCAGGTCAACCGTGGACCCTCAGGCAATGAAGAAATGTCCCGGTGCTCTCGACAGGCTGTCCACTATTGTTGCCTCTAAACCCAGTAGTTCACATATTCTTCCCTTCATGCTCTTACTGGCGCCGGCCGTGTGTTTCCACTCAATAGAAAGAAAAATCACAGACATAATACACACTTGTTTGTCTCTAAAGTAGTAAGGAGAACTTTTTGAGTGTGGGGAACTGTTATCATTTCCAGTAAGATCTAACTGTGACGTCAGCGGGATTATATAAGGATGGGGAGCGGTCTGCTCGAAGAAGTTCGGCTCTTCCCACACTGTAATGTGTGTTTTAATAAAATGATCTGTGTTGACCCAGCTGTATACCAGTCGTAGTCTCTTCCTCAAAATCCGAACCATGACAGCGCACACAGGAGTGGAGAGCAGAATGGTTTAGTTTGCAAAACCCCACAGGGTGAACAATGTCAGCCAAAAACTCCCCGCAGAGACTCACTGGACCTCCCCACTGGGAGCATTAAAAGAAACGGGCCTTGTGGCAAGACACACGTGTACACACTGACACAAAAGTACATGTGTACTCATGGAAAAGGACAATACAATAATAATATAATGACTACTACTGATTTTTGAAAATAAGAATGCTTTAATCATGCTGATTTTGGAGCCATACATTCACAGACTTATTAGGGTAAAATCAAGTCATTTCCTCTTCTCAGAGACGAGCAATGCATCACACCTCTCTCCTTGTTTTTAGACGTTACTTCATGAAGGTCACATGAAAAAGCCTGACGTTACAAAAACATTCATGGTGCATGTGCTGTAGTTTGAACATTATGTTTGTTTTTATTGCTCCATTACGTTCTTCATACATGAAACAACAACCTTAGTTGGCTTTCTTACACCTGTCTCTATGGCAGAATCTATATTAAGACTTATAAACAATACAGTTTTCGAAGCTTCAGCACTGTTCTTCTGATAATATGACACAATTGACCCGTTGTGTCTTTCTTTTGCTTCTCCCCTCTGGCCTCAAATACTGTTTATCCTTCAGGCTGTCCAGCTGCTCAGCGACTGGTGTTGGTGGTGAGAATAAAAGCACTCTGGTAGTTTCTCCAAACATATTTTTGGTTTGAAGCACAAGTCACATACTGTACAGTATATTTATTCAGCTGACTCACCATTTGTCTGCCTCTAGCTTTGGACAAAATAAGATTTAGCGGCGAACGAACAACAACATTGTCAGTTTTTCACTGTGTGAACCATAACAAAGCCAGGAGATTAAACACACATGAGACCATGCTGACCATCAAATTTTTAATGCTGTGTACACATGCATTTTCCAATTTAGCTCTGAGTACCAGGGAGGTTAAAAATAAAAGCAGATGAAAAGGATTAAGGTCGTAGGTTTGCACACAGTATGAGATATTGTGTTCCTGTAATCGTGGCATTTTGAAATGTGCTAATGGAATCATTTTCAACCTTCTCTTGGAAGCATGTTTACCAGCAGACAAACATAATTCAGCAGAGCTGGAGACCATAAAGGGGCATCTTAAACTCCTTTATCCAAGTTTTAAAAATAATGAGCTTAGAGCTATTAAATGTAAGCCACAAGCATTTATAATGAGGTAAACACAAGTGGCCCCAGAGCTGTAGTAGAGAAAAAAAAAACATCCTGTCTTCTTAATACCTAAAACTAATGGGCAAATTGTTTTTGTGAAACTGCCAGACTCGTGGCAGAAACTAAACTCGAGCATTTGTTGTGCTGCCAGAGTAAAATTAAGGCTCAAATAAATGATTTGTTGTTAAAGATATAGTCAGGTATTCAACTTACACTGAAATACTTATGAGGCAGGTGGGAGCTGAGGTAAAAACAAAAAAAAATCAGTGATGTAGGAGGTCATAATAGTCAAGATTTATCACAGACCACAGGTTATTACCCATAAAATATCAGATCTAACCTTGACCTTGGGCACAGTTGGGTGGAAATCAATTCAATGATAATTTTGCCTAAGTTTCATTGAATTTTGACCAACATGATATATCTGTTTTGACCTTTTTTATTTATTTTATTTTATTTCATTATTTAATGACGTGCAGTTCTTTTCTTGTTTCTTGCATGGCTGCTCTGTGTTGCAATTAAATTGCCCAAATCTATAGTGCATGCAATTGACGATTGATCCCTCTTTCTTTATGTCCTGCAGGTGAAATACCTGTGACCTACACTCCAGATCAACAACCACACAAATGGCATCCACAGGGGTGCAGGGGTGTTGTCTTCAGGTATAACTTCTGACGTAACGCTGAACCTCTGAGGATAGCTGTGTGGTGGGAACTGGAGGGCACAAATGCCCACGTAGATATTCTACTGGGAAGTTTTTTGTTTTTGATATAAGGACCCCCTGCAACTTGTTGAGAGCTCTGATGTGCGTCACCTGCGATTTTGCTCTGATACTTCACTGCACATTCCTTTAAGGTAAATGTCCCACAATGAATCGGCCAGTAATTGTCTGTTGACGTGTGTGTATGCACATTCTTTTCAATCCCAACAGTGCTAAGAGTGTAGCATAGCTAAGAGAGCACTGATTTATGGGCATCTCTTCCATGCTCATGTTTCTGGATCGAAGAAAAAAACCTCATTCTAATGAGGTGGGACATCTTCATCCAGGATGCTAGCCTTGTTTAAAGCCACTTAAGAGCCTCAGCCTTAGCTGGACCTACAAAATTATTTAATTTTTGAGCATCTGGATGAGTTCAACAATGTTGCCAACACAGTGCCGTGGTTCCTGTCTTCCCTCTTGAATGTGTCAACCAGAATCTGGCTTCAGCTGAGAGCCTCCTCCAGTCTTTGAAAGAATTGCTTCACTGATTCTTTTCTTCCTGCAGTTTGCACATCTCTGCCTCTGACCTTGATCATTGATAAGCATATGCTTTCTTGTTATATGCTTCCTTTTCACCTCCTTCTGGAGAGGTTCTTCAGTTGTGGAGTGCCAGGCCATCTTCTCCTCAGTGCTCTGGCGATTATTCAAAGATTCAAAACTTCAGCTCTTAAATTTCCAGTTGCATTCCCCTTTGGACTTTCATTTCAGCTGACATCAGAAATGTGTAGTATAATTTCAGCTCTTGGGAGTATGTTGGGGTGCAAAAACCGAATTTCCCTAATAGTGCAAGAGCACTGAAGTTTGAAATGCTTTGGGCTAATGCTGATTGGTCAGATGCAATAATATTACTTCTGTTTTTATAGCCTGATTGCTGATTGACAGGGAGAAATCCAAGTGGTTCTAAATCAACAATGTTACTCATTGCTGTAAGGATATAGACAGATTTAAGTGAAACCCATGCAAATGTGTCCCACCTCCAGGCCTGACAATATCAATGCAATATCCCCTATCACCCCAAAAGACAAATGAAGTCCTGCATCAACACAGTGGATGGCGTGGGATGCTCGGATGAAATGAAAGGCAAGAAGTTAAAAAAAGACCTTGTAGGGAGATGAGATGTAATGTAATAGTGAAGCTGAGCTGAATTAAGCCTTCCTAGCTAGTCTGCTCCACATACTGCAGCACCCCACACAGTGTCTGCATTAACAAGCAGTTGGTAGGTGGTGAGATGTGGTTGAAGACTGCTTGTGGGCAGATTGTCTGAAAGTTCTTTTTTTTTATTGTTTTTTTTTTTTCCTTTTTCAAGAAGATGAGGGCCTCTCCATTGACTGGGAAGACAGACTGCCTTCATACAGCCAAAAGTTACATGTGAACATCTGCTATATGGAAATATTAGAAAACGTTTTTTTCCTTCCTTCCCTATAATAGACGCAGACTCTCCTCAATACATGCTGACTGGGTTGCCATAGTTATTGGAAGGCAGTGGAAAAACACAGCTGAATGACGAAAATTATTAATAAATGAACACAACACAGGCTCTCACATGGAGTTCGCCTGCACACATGAACAGCATAACATCCTGACTAAAAAAAAAGACAATAGACGATGGATGTCAAAATTTCACGGCTGTGTATACGTTCTGGATCAAGTCCACTTAGTATTTCATTGACAGATTATTGTATTTTTGGGCCACACAAGAGTGCATTTGCTGAAAACGGAACTCTGAATACCCCTGAATACCACTTGCAAAATTTTGGCAATATTTTCAGCTGTCCTTAATCCAACATCCACAATAGAGTGATTCATCAAAACAGTGCCCAGTGCCTCTTTTTATTTGAAGTTTATGTTTAAAACCGATAACCACGGTTCGTTGGAGATTCCATTGTTTAATGTCTGAAATGAAATAACAAGAGACATCTACAAACCAGTCCATCATTGTTTAAGTCAACAAAGATCTGCAAAGGCTCCAGCTGGTCAACATAAACATAACACTATTTATAACCTTCTGTGTTTGAAGATTGTGTGGTTGATCACTAAATGCACATACTTTTATTTAGCAGTAAATATGGGATTTTATGCATTTGAAATAAAAAACAACACTTAATGGGAACATCAGATATCATGTGGCCTGTTGAACAAGAAGTTCACCACTGCTTATATCTGTGCTTTGCATATGGAGCTGGAGCTCAGAGACATTGGCTGTGTTCAGCATGCCACATACTCATACATATTACATATACACATTGTTAGTGTGTTGTAGGCAAAAGCTAGTTTCTGCAAGGATTCAGCCCAGTGCTTAACAAGTGGAAAGTTGCATTCATATTTATTTCACCCAAATGTAATATTCTGTCCTTCCTGGAGAGAAGACAGATTCTAGCTTGGCAGATAGATAATAGGTTCATCAATAAACACCCAAGATAAAGCAGGTAAGCTTTACTTACTTCCAAGATTACAAACCTCCACCAAAGTAGCTCACTGTGTGCAGTATTTGAGCTAATAGTATTGTATTTGTATTTATTCATTTTGTTGTTTTTTTAACATACTTAAAGAGGTTTGTGGTAAAAGCAAGTGCAAAGTGCTGGATTTTATTTGGCCTGTTGAAACCCATTATAATATACATGACAGGAGTTTGAGTATAATTATTTTGTTAATATCTTTTAGTTATATAGATGCTGTACATGTGTAGCATTCATTTCATTGTCTAGAAATATAACTGTGCTAGCTATAGGCAGTAGCTTCATACTGGCTGGCTACCTGCCCAAGCACGTGCGCCTTTAACTACACTGATAATGATAATTGTGGAAACATCTAAGAAAATCAGGTTAAGTTAGCATGGCAGCTGTTTACTGTGATTGCACAAATATTATAGGTAATAGACAACAGATCCTGATTCATAAATAATTGGACATGAATAACTTCAACTTATTATATAACATTACACTACGGTATATTTCGAACTAACAGCAGCTCTTTCACTTCTTCACAATACTTTGTTTAAAGATAGAACATGTTTTGGGGCTAAGTTGAAAGAAAGGCAGATGGGAAATGACATCAGGGGTCAAATGTGACATTATATTTAAAATCTTTCTGATGACAAAGACGCTTAAATACACGGGATGGAGACGATAAGATACAGGGGAAACACAATCGGGTGGAGCAGGTTATCGTACAGGAGGGAGATTCAAGGAGGGGAAGGCAAACCTCAAACAAGAGACAAGGGTTGGCAATAAATCACACATGGAACAAAACAATGGGAAAAAAATGTGCAATCATAGGACAAAAAAAAACTGAGCATAGCTTATGTAGACAGCTGGAACCTCACAATATCACTGCTTACTTATATCACAAGTTCTTTAGGACTCAGCAGAGAAAAACAAATGACAAGTGGAAAAACAGCAGCTATGCAGACATTCTCATTGCCAATAAACCCAGGATATGTCTGCATGAACGAACAATAAGTATATGCAGAATCATAAGCTATAGAAAGGCAAAAATGTATGGATTTGGAGGAAGTTATGAATTGCAATTACACTGCTGTGATGATAAGACCTCAAGAAGTCAGTGCACCTAGCTTACAAGACATATAGTGTTATTTTTACATTACATTTTAAGTCAGTGTGTGCCTGTGTAACTCAAGATATAAAACTTCTATATATTGTGATTTTGGACATATTGACCATTCATATTTCAAGGGAGTCTAGCTGATTCCCACTGCTTTCAGTCTTGGCTAAATTAAAACCCTCTACTGCAAAGACATCAGAGTGGTATTGATCTTCTTCTTTAACTCTGGAACAGACTTTGGTAAAATAACATTCATTCATTGTTCTTGTCTTGTCAACAAACAACAGTAAGAAAAACAATGTGAGATCCATAATAAGCAGTTTGCCTGTCTAACTAAAGGAAGGGAAAGGAAAGGTGGAAAAAGGTGTTAACTCTCTCATTACTTGCAGATATGTTTGTCCATTTGCAAAGAAACTTTGTAACATTCAGCTATTTATCTCATAAACAGTTACTGGTGAGTTTTAAACTTGGGTGGATATCTGTTTTTAGACAGTCATTTGTTTTTGGACAGACTCCTGCAGCACTCATGCACACTGGACCAACTAGAGACTTCACAACACTTCTCAGTGACCTCTGCTGTACCACTGGTGATCAAGGGCTCTAAAGCATCTCCCAAGCATCAATTTTCAGTGATGATTTTTTTCTCGTTTCATGGAGGCTCTCAGATCAGCCCATATAATAAAGTGGATCCTTTAAAACAACAGCAGATGAGTATCTTCTTAAGCCCAAATATAGAAAAAAAAAAAGGAGTGGATGATGATGATTATAATAATGGTGGTAGTGGTAATCATGATGATCAGCAGGATGAAGATCATTTTCCAATATCAGACTTCGGCTGTATGGAATTGGAATTGGAACGCTGCCAGGGAGGGAGCTGACATCAGCAGGGTCAGAAGTCCAAGAAGGTGTGGGGTGGGTGGTCGTGGATTTGATGGGAGGCAGACCTGTGGAGCGGAGGCAGTGATTATGGTGCAAATGGTTTTTCGGGAGGGGGAAGTGTCGGTGTGAGGGCTCTTCATTGCACTTGTGTCAGTTTAATGACTCGGCAGCGTGATTGCACAGTTTAGTCCACACAGTTACATAAAGCACCACTTTTTCTGCTAAATCTGGTCATTCTGTTGCTGAGAAGTCCACCTGGTGATAATAATGGTATAGTTTTCTAATGCTGTACTATAGCTAAACTGTTTGACTTTGAAATATTGCAATAGCCATATGGGTAGGTGTTCCCACAAGCTAGTATACTGCATGTATTTACTATCAAAACTACAACCAAGCATGATAATAATGCCTGAGATCTATCTTAAAAATACTCTGTGTAATGAACAAATAACATTCAGTGACAGTGTAACAATGTTCCTTTTAAAATATCACATGCAGCCAATTACTAAGTTACTCTGTTACTGTTTTAAAAAGAAGGCAGCTTGAAGGATCCACTTTCTGAATGCTTGTGCCTTTGTCTCTTTTCAAAATGTGACTGTGCAAAACAGGCCGATTGTGGACTGAAGGAATGGAGTCCAAATTTTTTTTTTAATCAAAGCCAAAAATAAATATAACAAAAAATGAGATGAAATAAAAACATGTCCAGCCAGTGTTTTGTTTTGTTTTCATTGTTATCAGAGCTATCACTCAGATGGTCAAAAACTTAATGTCCATCTAGTATTTTTATAGTGCTTCAAGGGCCTACTTGAGAGTTAGGACTTGATTTAGAGTTAAAGTTGGAATTAGGTTTGAGTTGTGGTTAACGTGCTTCTGTGTATATGTGTCCCATCCCTCAGTCACACAGGGTGCTTACTCTTGGGAAGCACTGTTAACAGAACATAACCTTTAGGCAGTAGCGTTTTTTGATACGGGCGACACGAGCAGTTGCCCGGGGCGGCATCGTGTGGTGGGGGGCGGCATCACAGGCATCGGCAAAAAAAAAAAAAAAAATGCTCGTACTGACGCGGCCCTGACGTCATGCCAGCGCATATTGGGAATGGCATAGGCACTGATCGGTTTTCTATTTGCTGGGAGTAAGGGCGCCCTCCGTTTGTGAGGTGCGCCTGCTGATTGCGGTATAGGGAGAAGAGGGCGGGGTGGCGGGGGATTCTCTGGCTGGCTGGAGCAGCATCTAATAACCAACTCACAAAACAAAACAAAATACCAACAAACACAAAAACACCAGACATTATGATACAGACTTATAATTTGCACCGATGTTTTTTCGAAATTCTATACACGAATAGTGAGCGCGAGAGCCCTCGGTGCGCTGCTCGCTGCTGAAGTCAAAGTAAACTTTATTGTCATCTCCTACATACAGTCCAGTATATAGAGAGACGAGACGACGAGGCTCCAGTTACAGCAGTGCAAGTAAACAAACAATACACATAGAAGAGTAAGAAAATAATACACTTTAGGACTTGGGGTTAAAGGGATCAATAACAATTTACAGTTTGATGATTTAAAGTCTCACACACAATCTGTTGAAGGGAGGTGGGCGGCTGCTTCCAAATAGAGCACATTTCATTCATAATGTTGTAAATCCAAGCTCATTATGTATTCATGGTTTGAATCCTGGATTGTGCGAAATCCCAGAAATAAACCCTAGACAAAGTGAATCTGTGAACTAAGGTGTAGGTATATTAGGTTATGTTGTGGTGAACCTCGGGTTGGGGGGGTGTTCATACTGGAGTGCAAAATTAAAACCAGTGGAAGATGGACAAGAAAAGTTCGCCCAGGGCGCCAAACAGGCTAGAACCGCCTCTGCCTTTAGGCAAAGTATGACAGTATACAACTGTAAATGATGCCCGACAGATATGACCACATCTCAACGCTTTTCAGCACGTTTTATTTTGGTTGTCGATCTTTTACACTCTTGGCTGCAGCTTTTCAGCCACCTGCCGGGCACACATCGACAACAACAAAGGACCTAGTTCATTCTTGTTTTAAGCATGATTGCGGATGCTGCTCGGGTGCGTCCGCCTCCCCCGCAGCCACGCCGCAGACCATGCCCTGCCACAATAACCAGAATATGGTGTTGATCCAGCATGCAGTACCACGTCTAGCATGACACAATCCCAAACATACTGACAATTCAGTAAAAATGCAGTGCCTGGATAGAAAACACACAGTGGAACACTATCAGTCATGGATTGGCCTCCTCTGAGACTGGACTTCAACATTATTGAAACAGTGTGGGATCAGCTTGCAGAGAACAGAACAAAAATAAGCCAACATCCAAAGAAGAGCTTTGAATATCCTTCAAGAGGCCTGAAGAACTATTCCTGTAGTTTACTCAAAGAAAAAACAATAAAATTTCCCTAAGAGAGTTCAGGCTATGTTGAAGAAGAAGCTTGTTCATACCAAGTTCAGTACTTGGTACGAACAAGCTTTTAAACTTGTTTAGAAATGTGCAAACTCTGTTTTAGCTTTATACACCGTTTTTCTATGACAATCCTCGAGGTCTCCAACTGAATACAACTATCTGACCAGCACATTCCTGTGATGGATTTTTTAACTAACCGTGTTTGATAAATGCTCACCTCTTACCACTTTTGTAACCACTGAAAAAAATGGACTTGTTCACACTGATAATAGATGGTATATTGATTTGTCATCTTGAGCAG
This sequence comes from Simochromis diagramma, assembly GCF_900408965.1. Lineage (NCBI taxonomy): Eukaryota > Metazoa > Chordata > Actinopteri > Cichliformes > Cichlidae > Simochromis > Simochromis diagramma. The sequence continues at coordinate 15,656 of NW_024386961.1, forward strand.
ATGGGATTTTCTTTTCTGTAAAAAATGCCATTTCGTTTGTCACACTTTAAATGCTGTCTAATTTATGGGTTGTTATTTGTGGTGTTAATGGGTTTTTAAACAGATGCCACCTGGTTTGAAACCTGAGTTGAGAGATCTATGCTGTATAATAACATCCTCTGCCTATCAGTGCATGCTGAGGGCAGGCCAAACTCCTGCTGCATACTGTACTTTTTCTTTCTAGGCGTGGTAAGTTTGGTAAACAAAAGAAAACATTAAACTTCATTTATTATTTTTTTTCCACTGCAATTCTTCCGGATGCATTGTGAACATGTTCTGTTCATTAATGGTATCAAGGGAGTCAAAGATCACAGCTTTTGCCTTTTACCAGCTGCAGCACATGCAGTGCAATAGTACTTGGTGAGTGGGTTCAAACATCAGAACTGACTCCGTTAATATGGCTTTGTGTAGTCAAGGGAAGTATCCCTCCATGTAATTTTAACAGGGGTGTAAGAGAGCAGGCCATAGGGACTACTTTGCTTGTCACCCTCTGCCACCCTCCAAAGGTCGACAATGAGCTCCAAGGAAGCTCCAGCACTCTCCACTCACGTTAATTAAAGTCTTCTACTGGACAAGAGTTAGCAATTAGTGTGTCTCCTCAACTACTGTGTGTCCCCAGGGAGGTGCCAGGAGGAACTCCCACTCACCCATTAATGTTTAAACTGGCCTGATTGAGTTGAATTATTCAGTGAATCGCCCGTCTTCTGTGGTTAAGTACCTCCTTGTTGGTTTGGTCCACGGGCCTGATGCTACGGCTTTTGTTTTGGTCTGTGGTTGTCCTCACAGAGGGACTGCAAATAGCGATGGATCAGACTAGACACAGTTTGATGATGGGATCACACAAGTTACAAATGGCTTTAAATTCTTGGATAACACTGCTGAATCTGACCTTCATTTTAATCTCAGCTACACACTACACATGTTTTATGACTGTGTGTAGCACATTTTAGTCATATAAGCAAAATCCACATAGAAATCCAGACGTTTATGTAAACTCTTCCAAATTACTCAAAACCACTACTACTCCTAATAAGATATGACAAAAAGTAGTTCCTATTTGCAGGAACACCATAGTAAACCATTGTAACAGATCACATTGTGCTACAGTGACACACAAACAATACCAGCCACGCTGTTGTGGCTGGTATTAATATTTATCTTTGGAGGAAGTCCTCTGGATTTTCACCAAAGCAGAGCTCAAGCTGATATAATTGTTTTGTTCATTTTGTTCATTTTAAGACTCATCATTTCCAGCATATGGACGCTGGATTAAAAATGTTATGTACTGTTTATCCTTGGAGAAGATATGCTGGTCTATAAAGTGATCATCGTCGTGTTTTCTTAGCCATTCTTGATGGAATTGTTAGAATTACAGAAGATGAAGACTTGTTGTGAAGCACACTACACTTCCTCCTTTCTATGCATAGGCCATAATACAAAATTATCTAGTCCTTAGTGGCTCTTAAAGTTGGATAAATATAAACTCAAATGAACAACAACACCTGACACATTATATTGTTTGTTATTTATCTCAAAACTAAACTAAATTTGAAGAACCACCTTCAGGTGCAGTAACTTGAAGTAATCATTTACTCGTTTACATTTTGAATACGACTTTATCAGTCTCTTTCTTTGCAATGTTTGCATTGATTTTTGGGGCCATTTATTTATGCACAGTTTCTTAAGGTTCAACAACAGCAATTCAATCAGGTTCAGGTCTGGACTGAGACTGGACTAGACCTGAACCTGTTAGCACCTTATTTCTTTTCTTTTCTGTTGTACATTTCCTGCTATTTTCAGATCATTGTCCTTTTGTATGACCCAATTTCAGCTAAGCTTGAGCTGTTGCACAGATGTTCTCACATTTGACTCTAGAATACTTTGGTATACTAAGGAGTTCATACTCAACTCAATGACTGAAAGGAGTCCAGGTCCAGCATCTGCAAAAAAAATCCCAAATCATTGCTCCAGCTTGTCAATTGGTATGTGTTTTTTCTCACATATGGTGTTGTGCATTATGGCCAAATTTCTCTACTTTTGTCTTGGCTGTTTGTTCATATCTGACTTTGCAAACCTAAGCTGTGCTGCGATTCTTTTTAGAGACAAGAGGCTTTCTCTTGGCAGCAATTTCAAACAACCCACACTTGTTCAGTTTTCTTATAACTGTACTATCATGAACTTTAACATTTAACATGCTAACTGAGGTCTGTAGAGTCTGAGATGTAGTGCTTGGGCTTTTTCAAATTTCAGAGCATTGCACAGTCTGGCCTTGGAGAGACTTTGCTGGGATGTCCACTGCTGTGCAAACTGCTGGGCCACTGTCTTAAATGTTTTCCACTTGTGAATGATCTTTCTCAGTGTAGAACGACAGACTGTTTGGAAATGACTTTGTAACCAAATAGATGAGCAACAACAATTGCTCCTGTAAGATCACTGCTCACTTTCCTTCTTGGCATTGTGTAAACGAATGAGAAAGACCAGTAAACTGATAATACTGCTTTTATCGAGGTACTCACACTTGCTGATGATCAATAATCACGTGTATTTTGATGATCAACAGCTGGCTGTTACTTACTGTCTTAATCCCTGTGGAAGTTGTAAGGTTGTAATTAGTTTTTACACACAGCTTTTAAATTTTTGCTAAATAAATAGTGTAAAATGTCATTTTGTTGTTCATCTGAAGTTGTATTTGTTTAATTTGCTAAGATCCAGATTATTTTTGTGATGTCCTGATATGTGAAACCTTAAAACTGACAGATACATGAAAGAAACATTTACAACAGGTATTGCTGTAGATGGTATATAAACGGTGGACATAGCCACCGTAAGATCACCCACTGACTTTTGACTTTCAAGTCCTAGGCAGAGAATCTTGGCGGTGACCATTTTTGAATGAAACCATCCTGAAACTGATTATAGCTTGCTGTTTCTAATGAATATAACTATTGTGCATCACTTTATCATTAACAAATTTTTTTTAGAGATATCTGAGGTACACTACAGTATACAAGGAGTCAAAGAGGTACTTTTGTGCTGCAGTGTTTTCAAGGGTTTCAGGGGAGTTTATGGGCAAATTTGGGAACTTTGGAAAGATGCAGGTTAGCTTTTTCCCTCCAGCTCCCGGTCCATGCTAAGCTAGGATAATCGTCTTCTCGATGTAGCTTTCTGGACAAACTCCAAAGCAGTATTGATTTTCTCAGCAAAGCAAGGCCAATTCTGATACAATCCCAATAATTTATGAACACTTACAGGCAACAGAGCAACAAAGAAATTGGACGTTAGATTCTTAGAAAGCTTCAGTTTACGTCATCATTTTTCAATTTACTCTAAACTTGTTGGGGGGAAAATACATTTCATGACCCAGTGGAGCTTACGTAACATTTGAGAAGAGGTGCAATTTTGCCTGCGGTTCAGATTGTCCGTGCACGCAAAATATACAGCATGTCTCATACTGATCCTAATCCATAATTCACAACATTTCTTTCTCTCACAGAAGCAATCAGAAAGGCCTTTTTTATGTGTTTGGAGAATGCCTTCAGAAGTCAACTGACTTGGCTGCATGCTTTTACTATAACTGGAGCCATTTGTAGGACATATCCATTTTTGAACAAATCTGTGGCAATGTGCAAGTAAAGCCTGGGTTATCTATATTGAACCATATTCTGGCATTGCTTCTGGCATCCTACACATCCTCATTGTGAAAACAGCAGTTACCTTGGTAACAAGCACACCACAATAAGGGCATCTTAGGAGACAAACAAACCGTGCTATGCCATGGAGGCTGGGGCTGTGTGATAGATTTACGTAATCAAGGACATTTACTGTATGGCCACTCTTACCTTGATCTCCAGCATCTCCATGGCAACACTTATGGCAGTTCTGTTACATGGACACATCTGTGTGTCTTCTACAACGCAGCATATAGACACTTAATGCTCACTGACTAAGGCAGATTCATTCCCTGGAGCCTTTCCAGGGTTTAGCTTGGCAAAAAGAATGAAATGAGAGCAGTGACTCTAACACATGTAGTGATAAAGTTTCCTCAGCAGCGTAACTGCACGCCACTGTTTTTTCTCATGCATATATGCCCAAGGCAATCTTGATGGTTCATTGGATGAGTTTGTTCACTTAATCCAACAGATGTTCCTGTGCAGTCACAGCTGTTAGCTATTTGGTAAGAGAATACTTGAGAGGACATCTCAGAGCTATTATCCCAATAGAAAGATAATGCACATTCACACATTTGAGCATCTTGCTTTGCTTCAGTGGACTGTGGAGAAAGAAACTGTACTTTTGGTTTGCACTTGTCACAAGCTCTTCTCCTGTACTTTCTTTTAGTTGTTGTTGTTGTTGATGATGATGATATTTGTCACATAGCAGTGGCTGAGACTGTCCTTCCACAGTTGGAACTGTCAGTTTTAACAGGTCAGGAAGCTGGTCTGGCTTCTGCTCATACTTTCTTTATCAAACTCTAGAACTGCTGAGACAAGTGCTGTACAGTTGGTTTCATTAGAGGTCCATCACATAGTTTGGACATTATAGGATGAAGTGTGTGCTTCACAGTAACAAGGGAGCACTAGCCTCTTACTACAGAAACAGCCTTGGATAAGTGTTGACATCCTATATTCCATTTGCCTGAGAGAAGTGCACCCATCCAAAATCTAATTACCACCACCTTTGCTCCTCATACAGCAAATGGGATTAGGTTTGTGGGTATTCCATCAGTTAGAAATTCCATTTTTGATCCATTATTATTTATTCCCTATTTTTTCTGATATAGTGGCATTTTAATTGATTTAATTTGTTTGCTTTTGCTTTTTGTTGTTGTTGTTTGAATCCTGATTAATTTTAAGAAAACAGACGTGGTAAAACAGAAAGTGACTTTAACGTTAAGCTTTATTTAAACAGATATTTAATCTCATTTGAACGCGCACCTACCCTTAAAGCATAATATACTAAAACAAATGACATATAAAACTGATATTTTCTGTTTTTAAAAAAAAATAAATTACATAAATAAAATCAGCACTTGCATGGAAAAGGTAAATCCACCTCACATTCATCAACACCTTCAAGTCCATAAAGTTAAAGTGGTCCAGATTAGGTGCCAAATGCTGGAACCTGCACAGGGAGTGATAGGTGGAACCAGCTGTATTTAATCCTCTTATATTTAGTCTGCTGCTCTCTTTGCTACTCAAGTGTGTGGTGTCATCATGCCAAGAGCTGAAGAGCTCTTGTGAAAGAGAGACATGACACTCAAAGAGCCCTGGGTTTATGGGAGACTTATGTAATGCCAAAGATGGCAGTTGTGCTGTCCCTGCTCCCATCGAGCCAATCAGCAGCTGAACTGAGAAGCATATGAGCCAGTTGTGTTGTTCCCTTGACGGAAGTGCAGAGTTAATGTGTCTGAGAACTTCAGCTGTGTGGTGGCAGACAAAACTGTTATAAACTTGTTATAATAGCAGATGAGTAAGTAAATGTCTTTAAAGTTTTTCTCCCCTGACAATATACACAATGGTAATTACTGGGTATTTGATTTAGTTCTGCATCCTTGTGTCTATTTCAATTAAAGTCATGGTTCTTGCCCAGTTCATTTGGTCTAGAAGTTTGGTCTTTGTGTTTCCAGATGGCAGCTGAGAGGTTAAACTTGATTCTCTTGTGCCTTCAAAACAAGCTGTGAGTCTCATATGGGATTTATAACAATTTCCAAACTATTAGAGCTAAGTCATTAGACTGTAGTATGATCAGTTACAAGTGACATAGGTTGGGCAAACCCCCAAATCCTTGCGACTGACCATGTCTGAGGGTTCGTTTTTCATAGCAGATTGTTTAAAATGTGCACAAATTGCCAACATGGTCTACAAATTTGTTAAAAAGCAAATAGCACAGCACATAACTGTAGACACAGTACGCCTTATAACATGCCTTATATCATCTTAAATTCATTACAATATTAAATGAAAAAACTGTATGGATCTTTATGTTAATGTGCATTAGCATAGTGTGCTTGATCTCAGAGTTTATGGAGAAAACAACAACAAGAGTAATTTGTGCAAACCTTTATTATGCTTCGAGTTTTAACACAGAGCTACATCTAAAAAGTCCGCAGATGTCATCACCTCTACATGTGGTGAAATTCAAGCACAGTGGTAACTAAGTAAATAGAGCTTCCTGATACGCGTTTAATGTTGTTAAGAGGTGTGTATTTACTGAAACCCTAACCAAGTAGCAAACTGTACGTAAATGCTAAAAGTAAAAATTATCCCTGACCCTGAGTCTCAGATGCTTGACATTTGATAAGTCTCTTTCACAGCATTCACAACTGCCTATTTTAATCACAGTCACATTTTAATGTGTTATACTGCTTAAAAATTAGGGAAAATTATCAAGTGGGGCATTTATCTTTTTGTCCCTGTGGACCTTTACATATGTTTGTTCCTGACCACTAAAATATTTGTTAGTAGGGGTGTAGCGAATGGGCTGATTCTTCATCCCTCTTTCATGCACCATTTAATAAAACCCACAAAAGGCCATGCTTGCCAGAGAGCCGTCAATGTTCTTGGTCTGTGAAACATCAACAAAGAGTGCCTTCTGTAATTGAAATGGATTTGTTTGCTATACATATAGGCTTTCACACTTGAATGCATTTTACAATTCCAAGCTGTATCTTAGTAATCAGAACCTTCCACTCTGTGGAAGTAAAATGAGTTACAGTTTAAGCTTCAGGCCCCGAAGACACGACTAAATTGGTTTTACGACAGCGACAACATGTAGAATTATTCTGTCGTGAAGCTGTTGTCTAACACAATCATTTTGAGGTGCTGCATTAATACACTGTCAGCGTAAAATATGTCTGTTGTATGCCATTTTCCTGACTTGTTTGCACTGTGTAGTTTGACAATGATCTGGCTGAGAACACGCTGGAGGCCTGCAAGTGATGCAAGCAAACATTTAGCCCAGATCTGTTGTCAGAAATGACAAATGAGGAGCACATTTTCTCCAATATCTTAAAATCAGCATGTGTTTGTGCATACCAAATGTACAATGACCAAAGAACTCAGTACAGCGTGTCTGCTTGGAGGAAATATCTGTGAGCAAACCAACTTTCTCTGAAAGCAAAACAATGAGAAGATAATGAAGCAGAACAAGACAGAGATTAAAGGTCAGTGTTTGAATCGAAGAACAGACATTTAGAGAATGTCTAAGAGAATAAACAAGCCACTGAATACATTTCTGTAGGGTGTTTTTTGTCTCCACTATCTCATATTGTTGTTCTCAGTGTCCCAGTAAGTCAATCTTAACAGAGTCATCTTTTGAGTTAAATTACAAAGTGGAATATATAAGAACAGAAGCAAATATTATCTACTCACAGCGGTAAAAGCACGAGGAAGTCCATGCACATGTTTGATATGAATAAACATGGCAGCTGGTGGAGAGCTGAGTTTATTGGCTGCAGTAAAGGCAGTGTTTTAATTGGCTCACATGAAGAACAACAACATTTTGTGACAGCACAGTGGGCAGGTTGAGTTGGAACATACAAATGAGGCAGCGCAGACCTCTGCTCTTCTGTTTGTTTATCATCTTCGTATGCAGGCCTGGATAAAAGGAGAGCGGAGCTGTCCGCGGTGCTGAACCCGCAGCTGCTCAAAGTTTAATCTTTGTTCGTCACATTATTGTGTTTCTTGTGATGTGAGGAAGAAAATCGAACGAATAACAACAACTTGATTAAAAAAAAAAGTATGAATTTCATGAATGTTAATTTCATTTGTCCATTCAGTGGGAAAATTCATTTTTATTTGCTTTACCCAAAATCGTGCCAGCTGCTGATTATGTTTTTATTTTTTATTTATTTTTCTCATTCATTAGCCCCACCACAGACTGTGTGTGGGGGCTACTTAACATTCCTTTCTTTCTGAGGGGGGCGTCTCAATAATCACCTGAGCAGCTACGAGTTACAGCTACAGCATACTGCAGTGTTTGCATGATATGATGGCTTCTTGAATTAGGATCAGCCAAGCAGTGAGCATCTGAGACTGCATGAAAGTTTTGTTTATGAAATATTTATAGTGCACAATAAATTTAGAAACAACTCAAATAGATTATAAGCTAAGCTAAGAACAACAGATGGGTTCTGAATATAGAATTTTGAGACTTGGACTACACGTTCAAGTCTTTGCTTGTCCAGATTTTTGCTTTATTATTGGGAACCGTTTCAGTGGAGAACAGATGAACAACCTTACTCTATGTCCTCTAAACTCCCCGAGGAGACAAACTCTTTTAATAGAAGAAGTAGTGAACTTCAATGCTACCATAATTCACTAAAAAAAGAAGATTCAAAATAAGAGAACGATGAGGTCGAGAAGAATAAGAGAGCAGAAAATACAAGAGATAACTGATCAGTGGAAAGAAGATAAATGAATGCCAACAAAGAGAGCTTAATAAAGTGGCTGTCCAAAAGCTGACCATTTAGGAAAAGTCTTTGAATATTGATGTTCTGAACTTAACAAGAATTATACCGTTTCTGAGTTTGGATACATCTGCTGCTACATATCCATGTAGTTCACTATGCATGTGCTCAATAGTGAACTTTAACAGGATAGTTCTGAGGACAAAATGTGAATCTTATGTCCAACTGGTGTAAAGGATTAAATAACATTCAGCTCTAAAAATGCAGAATCTTCATGGAGGTCATAAAAGTAGTTATACATGTGTACAAAGGATGGGAACATCCTTAGTCATCATGAGATGGTCACGATATCAAATATTAAAATTAAAAAAGAAAGCCAAAGTCTGGCCAGAGGACAAGTCTTGAGAGTACAAGTAATCAGGTAATTAAGATTCATCAAATGAAGTCTGCATACATTTTGATGCCAGTCTACCTTTTAGCTGCCTGCGACCACCTAACCCCACAGCCATGCCCCCGGCATTGTTAAAAAGTAAGAATAGTCTTATTCTAAAGATGAAAAGACTTATATAAACATACAGAGACAGACATCAGTGAACAGATTTTTAAAATATGTTGAGATGATTTCACGATTGCAGGGCATTTCTAGGAGAGCCCTCATGGTACTAAAATGTCCAAATGTCCAAAGCAATTCAAGAGGTTTCTCCCGTCGATCTTTTCAGTGGTGACAGGAGACAAGCGTTCCCTCAACCAATCTTCCCATCCATCCTGAAATCCTAAAATTATTCTCCTGAGTTTGGCGGAAAAGCTTTTGGATTTAATTTATCAGTTTATCATGGAAATGTCATTTCACAGTGACTGGGTTTTGTCTGTCTAGCAGCATCAGGAAATGAAGTCTCATTCTCATTGTGGTTAATGAACCAGATTTTCTGGCATTAGTCTGCACTAAGTATCTGCATTTACTGTAATCATTAGAGAATATAGGACACACTGTGGCATGCTAGATGAGCTGTAACCACACTCTGTTATGCAAAGATAAAACGTGATTCACAATAATAAAACAGCATCAGATTGCAGATGTCAAAATGTACTTTTTCTTTATTATTAGAAATGATTCTTCCAGGTTGCCTCAGGTTGCCTTAGTATGCAGTGCGTGATATGAAATATTTTTAAGGTTCTTTGAAATTCATTATGCGCCGCACATAGTTATTACTGGGAAGGAATATTTAGAGAACTGCAATGTTCAGCTTTCTTCACTTTGCCACCTGATTTATTCCTGAAAACTTCCTATGCAAGTGAAACTGAGTATTTCATTGAGAATCCCATGAGACAAACAACAAGTCAGGATAATTTTGAGATTATTAGATATTTTTAGTCTGATATTGTGTATCAGTATTGTGTACTTGGCCAGAAAGTAGAATATGTCGTTTACTCTTTTTATTTAGGGGTGTTGGGAACGTGATTCGAGGTTCAACACCTTAATTCAATACCAAAATTATGCTCGATTTAGACAGTCCCATCAACCATGAATGGGGCAAATGTATATGTATATATTTCTGTAAATGCCTTATGTTATAATCAGCATTTATTAACTGGTAGTAAGGCATTATAACAATTATTGCATAATTGTAATTAAAAAAATGATTGGTTCAGGAAATGAGTAAAATCCATATTAATATCAGTGTAAAATGACATTAACTCTAAATTTTTTGTCAGTGTTTATTATCAGCTTTTTTATTTGTTGTTTTCTTAAAAATAGCACATACTCTATTACAAATGTCTGATCATACAGTGAAAAATATTTTTCCTGCTGGATTAAGCTCATTGTTAGAAATGAGGGTGGTATCAGTGGCAGACTTTAACAGCTTAGCACACTGGGAGTAGGGAACTTTGAAAACTCTGTGTCTCCAACCTCTACGAACCCTCAGATCAACTGACACGCGGATGCTTTAACTACCATTTGGAAAGGCTTATCATGCTGAGGTACTAAATGCTTGAATAAGTGTCAGGTGTGTGCAAACAGTTATAATTCAAACAGTCTCTCACATTCACCTGCCTTTTTGGTTTTGATTTATTAGAATAATAAATGCATTATTAATTTTTTATTGCTTTTTTCTTTTCTTTTTTTGAAAATCTGCCCCCTGCATCTGCAAGAGTTAAACTGGTTAAACCAGAATGATCAAGCGAAAGATGGTTAAACATACAGCTGAGGGGGGTTTATTGATTAGCTGACTAAATGGTTCATCGAGAGAATCCACAGCTAAAAAGGTGCAGCACAAAAACACAGAGAATAACAAGCAAGTGCTCATATTCAACAGTATGATACCTTTTGAAGGCAGTCCTTCTTTTTCCTGTCTTGAAAAATGTATGTTTCCTGGCTCTTTGATTCTCAGTTCCCGGAAGCAGAAGTCCTCAGGCTGCTGTGTACCACACATTCTCCTTTGTAAAAGCGGAACCAGCAGCCAGCTACTGTACCGCAGCACAAATACAAACATGTATCCTTTGAAATGTACTTGAGATGAGCTCGTGTCCAGCAAAGGCAATCTTTCGACAGAGAAACAATGCAGTGTCTTTCCTCTGCTTCAGCATTTCTTTTTGTGAAATTATTACCTCATGAATCATATGTGTGTTACTGCAGAATTATCATTCATCTGTGCTGTTCTCTAGAGCCGATGAGCCCCTATGAAAGCAAAACTATATTAAAAACAAATATCGGGAGACAGAGGTAGACAAATGTAAGACAGAAATCTATCCAGCTGGAGGGGGCAGACGTCCTCGCAAAGTCAAATCTGCACTTGCACTTTGATTTTATTTTTGCAAAAATCTGGGGATACAGAGCTATATTCCATTATTGTTTTTTGTTTCTTTTTTATTTATTTTTGTTTCTCTTTTTTGTGCGAGAGAAGAAGCCAAGTAAATGAACAAAAACTCCCATCTCACAGTACCAGAAGCCAGATTCACAAATTGCTGAAGGCATTCTGGAATAAACAAGAAGAACAGGTTGCTCTGCCAAGTCTAAATGCCTGTTGTCTTGTGTAGACTCAGTAAAATCATTGTTTACTGTCTTGCACCTCAGTTTAAAGCAGAGCTGTGACCATCAGTGTCGGATGTGGCAGACATAGCAGTAGGCTGATGACTGCGAAGGAGCAAAAGTCGATGATGTGTGTTGCAGAGCTGTTGCATTAGATTGCACTGGTTGTAGCTAGGCGTAGCTTATGAACTAGCAACTAAATGCATATCTGTCTTGGCGATATGTGCGCTTAAAATCAGGAAACAGTAATGCGTTGTTAATGAAAGGGGAGCTTCTGCAGCAGAGCATATTATCTCGCAGTTTCATCATTTTTTCATACCTTTGTAATTCAACAAAAATACCGTATGACCCGACTCTCTGTTCACACTGTTAAAGCCCAAGTGTCTGAATGTTGTTGAAATGAGAGCATTCTCAAGGTATTTTTAAGACTTCATTTCAAGAAACATGGCCTATTGTGTAAAAGCAAGAGCCAGCAATGGAGGCTATAATTACTGCATGTAGCTTTAAAAGTACACCATCGAGGATGTAACAGTGAGTAAAGTCAGTGTTTAAATAAATCAGCATCCGATACTGCTATTGTTTCTCTTAGGCAACCTTTTTTGTTTTTTAGCTTTTATCTCTGTTGAGGTCTCCTGCAATTCCAGAGGAACAGATCTGGCTCCTCTTTCAGCTGTTAAATGCTGCACTGTTTGCTGTATGCACATCTGTTGTTTGTTTCTAAATGGTTTATCAAAGCTTTAAACATTGATCTGCTGCTTCAGGTGAGGCTAATGAATGCAGAGGGTCTGAAAGACACTAAAATGCTTCTAGATCTGAGAGAAACTAACAGCGACACCCCCATCACCCCCCTGAGGACAAGTATATGCAAAGCTTAAGCGAAACAGGCCCAAATGCAGAAATTCAGCAAGTACAAAAATATAGATAAGAGTGAAAGCATCCTCAATGTCCCCCAAAAAAGTAAATACAGAACACGAACAGAAGCAGAGTGGTCTATAGTGGTTCAACAGCAGGCAAAAAGCTTTGACTCAAAATAAAAAAGTGGCACACTCAACTCAAAAATCTATATCAAGCATGCTGGCATTACTTTTGAGCCTCTGAAATGGGGGACTATATATAAAAATGGGTGTAATCCAAAAGCAGAAAATGTAATATTTTTGTAAACTTCCTTGAATCAAAGCTGAAAGTTTGACTGTTTGATTTAAAATCTACTGTGAAGTTGTATAAAGGGAAAACTACAAAACCTCTGTCAGGGTCCAAACGCTCATATGGCTAACTGTCTGAACAAAATAAGAAACTGTAGTGATATAATAGCAGTACTGGGGGAAAGCAACTCAGAGCACAATCATTCCAAATCAGACCTTTTACCTCCTGTCACATGTTTCTTTTTGTATGTGTTTCTCTCGTTGGAGGTTTTATTTAGAATATTGTGCTAACATAAATGGACTGATTCTTATATAGCACTTTCTTACTCTCCCAAAGAACTCAAAGCACTTTATACAACACGCCTCATTCATACACGAACAATTTCTATGCAGAAGTGCTTTCTATCTAGTATTGACACATTATGCATCAGAGAGCAACTTGGGGTTAGTACTGAGCACAATATTTGGCATGCACACTCGAGTAGCCAGGGATCAAACCATCAACCTTCCAATTAGTAAACAACCTTCTGTATTGCCTGTGCTACAGCAACCCCAAACAGCTTGAGCCTCTCCTCATTTCTTTAGCCGAAAACTTGGTATATGCCAGCAAGTGTGTCCTTAAAAAACTAGACCTGACACAGGACCTAAGAGGCCCTTCAGTTGATCCATCTATTGTTCACCAGCTTGACAATGATCTCAAACACTCTAGCAGAGCAGTAAAAACATACATGGAGAGAAAAGACACAGTGAAACAATATCAGTCATGGATTGGCCTCCCCAGATCCCAGACCTCAATATTATGCATTTATTTATTTACATATTTGTAATGCATTTCCCTTAATGCTACTGTCAGTCTTGCTTATGTCATTTGCATAGAGTTCATTATTCTCAGTGGGCTTGTCACTTCAAGCTTTTGTAGCAGTTTAACTAGCTGACACTATTTAAAAAATCAGAGTGCAGCTCTCAAAATGTTTACAGAAAATTATGTAATAAATTAATAATAGTTGTAGCTATCTCCTCACTCCAAAGCTTGCAAGTTTCACTTGCATGCTTTGTCTTTCCTGTCACTCTTAAAATAATTAGTAAAATCACTGATGCTTGGACGGATATTTACTTGTCCACTATTAAATTATAGCTTCCGTTCTTCATGTACTTTCTTGTCACTTTGTTGTATAATATTAACAGGTCTAAGGATGACGAAATAAACCAAATAAGTTATGGATAAAAATCAATCAATGAGGGAAATATTCTGCAATGAATATGGCCTAAGAAATCAAATACATCTTTTCTTAAATTTGGTAAAAAGGAAAGAACAAAATTAAAATAATGGAAGAAATAATGGATTTCAAGTGAATGTGTGCCTACTCGATGATTGACGGGTGATTTTTTTTTCTTTTCTTTTTTTTTCTCTTTAGTAATAAGAGGTGAGACTGTGTGAAGCAAGGTGTCAATGAAGCTGGAACACCGAGTCCAACAAAACCATGAGAGGCAACACGGCCAACACAGCACTCAGCATGAAAGCACAGCTGGAGTGTCTGTCGGTCGTGCTGTGCCGTTAAATAGGTGATGTTCATCACCAATTACTGTGAAACCATCTGGTGTCATCTGCAGTTTGACGTTAATGCCAGCTGACTGCATAAATGCATGAAATGATAAATTCTCATGGTCAGTAAATGTGGGACCAGAGGGCGGAGCACACGTATATAATAGATTCACAGAGTTGTCGGTGACCCAAAAGCAGCATACAGTATGACAGCACATCGACTCTTCTGACTGTAGCTGTGCCCTTTAAAGACCACTGCAGATCCGATGTTAAACAGTAGAATTTGATTTGTAGCCTCTCCCGCTACAACAGTGATTACCACAGAGGCGGTGGTAAGCGGAGAAGTTACTGATAAAACCTGACATTTACTCTTGATGTTCAAAGGAGAGCTATTCTATGTTTTATCTGTTATATAGGGGTGTGTGGCCAAAGGTTTGAAGTAATCCCTATGGGGCAAAAGCATGGGCATCAAATTGCTCTAAATACTTGGTTGCAGATAGTTTTTTCTGCTCTTCTTTCTTTAGAGTGGAAAAATCTGTAAAATTTTCCAGCACATGGCTTTTGTGCACCAGTTTAGCTCGCTGGACTAAGCGAACAACCCATATGTCGTAAGGCCTGGGTTTAAATTTGTTTTTTGTTTTTTAGTGTGTAACTTCACCCTGGTCTTTCTTTGAGCTTCCCTGTCTTCTTTCTATTATCCATTAACAATAAAGGCCAAAAAAGCACAACAATATATATTTAAAGTTCTATGCAGATTGCAGTCAGCTGAGTTATGGTCCCAATTCAAGTGCATTATCCTAGCTACGGTGGCTGCTGTAGCACAAACAAGCCAAGAGAGTTCAAAAACATTACATTCAGAACATACCCCATAATGGCACAGGCCGGTCACCATGTTTCCAATTATTTTTGTGTAAAAAATACATTTTGTACACACTATATTTTAACATGTTTGAATAATATCAATGCTTACCAGTAAACAGATAAGGTAAATAAACAATCAGTTAAATGCGTTGCAATATTTTTCACTTTTATTCCAGATTCACCTTAAAAAGTCTGGCCTCCATTTACCAGTACTGAGTGTACTCAAATAGTGGCTCCAGACCAGATGCCCAGTGTTTTTTTGTGTGTTTGTTTTTTTTGTATAGTCTATCAACCTACTCTTTACCTCAGCTGCCAATGCTGGGTGAGAAGTGCCCACCTTTATTTACTCTGGGAGAGGCCGTAGAACTTTGTCAAAGGATTCAATGAGTAGGTGAAGCTCATTTCTTATCAATGACAGCCATACTGAGGATTAGTTGTTGAGGATTAGCTGAACAGTGGCACTGTTACCCTCTGTTAGCTGCTGTTATCTATGATAATGTTAGCTTATAACCAGCTGTTGTTGACATCTAGCTGGCTCTTGTCAGCTGAGATGGGAGGTCACATGTCTAACCTGCTGGCAATAAGAAATGTTACAATAATAATAAGCAATAATTGGGACTAAATAAGCATGTTACTGTGCATGTTCATTTGTGTTAGAGCACTGACTTCAGTTTAGAAGATGAGGCTTAAAGTGAGGAGGAAGAGGACCACGTTTTATTATTATGTCCGCAGTGTTGTCTCTTCCCTTTGCATTTTGAACGAAAGATGATGGGGACCCCTCCTCAGCAGAGAAAACAAGAAAATCTTTATAGTGAGTAAAGATGACGTTTTTGTAAAACGTGATCATGTAGCATGCAAATATGTAAAACTTGTTCTCTTCTCCTCCACCTTAGCTGTTAAACATATAAACATGGTTGCTTCCATAAACTTCAAACCCAATCCTATGGAATTTTACATTAATTATAAGTTTATGAGAATCCCTCAAGCCAATCTCAGTCTAAGGTAGTCTGTCACAGGGCTAACACGGAGTGACGGAGTGACAACCCACCAAAGCCCAGTACAAGATAATATTTTGAACTTATACTGCTCGAGACCAAGTATAAATATATGGAGTTAGAAATGAGCGTAATAGGTCGTCTTCAAGGTGGTATTCTGCTTTCCTCTTGTCGAGAGTTATTGTTCTCTCAGTAAGAAATATGTGGGCCTGAGTATGTCATCCACATTTTGCCAGCCAAAGTACACCAGCACAAAGCAACAAGCTCCGTTATTAGACTAAACTGACAGTCCTGTGTTATTCAGCCTGACAATGGGCCTCATACAAGACTGCATTGGTATTTTTAGCATAAATCCCTTTGAAGTTTGCTCACATGTGTTTTTCTAAGGCTGTTTACGAGGAGCACATCTGTAAAATTTGATAGCTATATATATCTATGCTCTTAAAATTGCTGCTTCATTTGATTCATTCATAAAAAACATATCAAAGAGTTACAATAGTAAAGCAAGGCAGTGTTTGATATGTTTGGAGGGTCTAGCGTGGAATCCTTCAAACCACTCTCATTGACAGGCCCTCATGTTTTTGTACGGTACCAGATTTGGTGATGCAGTCTGCAATTATTTTGAGGTCATGAGTCACAGCAGCTTTATAGTGAAGAGCTTTTTGTAAACGCTGACGTCAGTGTTTGGCCTCTGGTTGCATGTAATTGTTGCTGTTGTCCACTTTAATGGGAGGCAGGAGGAGAGCAAACACGCTGGGTCCTTTGATGGGTCATTGTCTCTGTCCTCCCATTCTTGCAGTCTCTCTCCATCCATAAGCTCTCACCATGACTCGAACTAACATCTCTTATTTTCACTGCACTGGCTGGCGCCTATGCTTGAAAGATAGTCTTTTTAATTACACTCTCTGTTTTGTAACTATCTTGTCTCCCAGAGGAATTTGTTGGAAAAGTGTCAGAGTGAGCCCGCTTCAGGCTAGAGTTTAACACAAGCCTTAATGTGTCTAAATATCTGTTGATTTATATGGCGCTAGTGATTACACCCATATTTCATTTTCTTAGCTTTGTTTTACGCTCCCTGCAATCATCTCCTTAATATATGTGTAGCAATAAAATTGCTTTTCCTTCGCAGACTTATTACTCTAGATATGTAATCAGTATCCAGTGCCAACTCACCCAATCTCATTTTTCCCTCATTAACTTGTTTATTTTATTGTGAAAAGACAATAAATTTTGGCTAATTTTCCAAATATAGGAGCTTAAAGGAGTATAAAAAAATCTATTAATTATTAAACCTGAAATCATATTTGACTTTTGCCTGAATGAATTAAAACTAAAAATATGTTACAGCACAAGAAGAAGAGAAGGGCCTCTATTTGCTTTCAGATGCGCCCGGTGCAGCTGTTGTACAACATCCTGAATTTTATGTTGTGAATGCCGGACTTTTCATCAAAACGAAAACCCACGAGGACCATCTCTGTGGTGTTCCCGGAAAAAAAACACTCTTGCAGTTTGTATGGTGGCTTTTCATCAGAAGGATGGGACAATGTTTGCACACTAGGGTGCTCCTGGTGGTGCAGAATAGCCTCATATTCCTTGGCTACTATGCAGCTAGGCACAATAATTATCAGACAAAATGACTCGCTAGATTGCTTCCCATATCAGTACAGCTGCACCACCATGTTTAACAGTTAGCAACAGACATTGAGATCACCCCAAGTGTAAGGTTTATAATTGATACAGTGCACACACACAGACACACAGACACACACGATTAATTGACATTGCCTGCCCTGAAATGGCCTCTCTATGTTCTACTTAGCACGAAAGTAATTAGGGACAGATGTCAGCGACAATACAGCAAACAAGTTATGACTATCAGGGTTTCAAAATGTGGAACCGATAAACATTGAACCATTGCTAATGCAAAAATACAATATTACCACGTGTTGCACTAGTCACTCATTTTCTGTCTTAATATGAGTTACAAGAGAATATCAAACCACTTGTGCATGTTAAATCTAGCTTAGCAGAATAAAAGATAGAGCTGGCACAACTAATAGAAATCATCAATACTTTGGTATTTAAAAAGTATAACAGAGGACTTGTATGTGATAGTGGTCAGTTGTGATAAACACACAGAGAAAAGAGATTGACTGTACAGCTAATTTTACAATATGTCATATTACTGTTTTCCCAGGTCAACACAACTTAATATACGTTTTCAAATAGTATCACAATGTCTTTTTTACTTAACACTCTGTATATAACTGCTGCTACACGGTGTATTGTTCAAACTGTAGACTGTTTAGCATTTGATTTTAAATATCTTATTTGATTTTTACTCTAAAGGCTTAGCCTAAGCATCCAATTAATGTAAAATAGCTTTTTTTTTAATGCAAGCTTTACTCTATACAGCATGTACAGTTTAAAATTTGAGCTAACTCTATGCTAAAAACTAACACAGCCTGGATTAAAACTAAAAGAAAGGGTACAGTTTCCATTATGAGAGCTGAACAACAAAACACAGTTAAAGACGTTTTGAGACACAAATTCAAATTATGTGAAGGACTTGTTAGCATAATGTGGGAAAGAACGGGCCTGTTGTGAATGCTTTATGTAATAGTCACCCAGCACTGCCACTCCACAGATGGTCCGAGAGGTAGGCAGTTGTACCAGCACATCTATTTCCACATAGCAGCATAAGAGCTCTTATCCCTCTCTGCAAACCCACACTCTGACAGGAGGCTGAGGCACTTGAC